>NC_136517.1:70724055-70733503 GCF_053919585.1 Euprymna scolopes | reverse complement strand
GTATGCAATTGCTTTACAATATGTTTAGTATGCAATTGTTTTACAATATGTTAGTATGCAATTATGTTTTACAATATGTTAGTATGCAATTATGTTTTACAATATGTTTAGTATGCAATTATGTTTTGCAATATGTTTAGTATGCAATTATGTTTTGCAATATGTTTAGTATGCAATTATGTTTTGCAATATGTTTAGTATGCAATTATGTTTTGTAATATGTTTAGTATGCAATTATGTTTTGCAATATGTTTAGCATGCAATTATGTTTTACAATATGTTTAGTATGCAATTATGTTTTACAATATGTTTAGTATGCAATTATGTTTTACAATATGTTAGTATGCAATTATGTTTTGCAATATGTTAGTATGCAATTATGTTTTACAATATGTTTAGTATGCAATTATGTTTTACAATATGTTTAGTATGCAATTATGTTTTACAATATGTTTAGTATGCAATTATGTTTTACAATATGTTAGTATGCAATTATGTTTTACAATATGTTAGTATGCAATTATGTTTTACAATATGTTTAGTATGCAATTATGTTTTGCAATATGTTTAGTATGCAATTATGTTTTGCAATATGTTTAGTATGCAATTATGTTTTACAATATGTTTAGTATGCAATGATGTTTTGCAATATGTTTAGTATGCAATTATGTTTTACAATATGTTAGTATGCAATTATGTTTTGCAATATGTTTAGTATGCAATTATGTTTTACAATATGTTTAGTATGCAATTATGTTTTACAATATGTTTAGTATGCAATTATGTTTTGCAATATGTTTAGTATGCAATTATGTTTTACAATATGTTAGTATGCAATTATGTTTTACAATATGTTTAGTATGCAATTATGTTTTGCAATATGTTTAGTATGCAATTATGTTTTACAATATGTTTAGTATGCAATTATGTTTTACAATATGTTTAGTATGCAATTATGTTTTGCAATATGTTTAGTATGCAATTATGTTTTACAATATGTTAGTATGCAATTATGTTTACAATATGTTTAGTATGCAATTATGTTTTGCAATATGTTTATTATGCAATTATGTTTTACAATATGTTTAGTATGCAATGATGTTTTGCAATATGTTTAGTATGCAATTATGTTTTACAATATGTTTAGTATGCAATGATGTTTTGCAATATGTTTAGTATGCAATTATGTTTTACAATATGTTTAGTATGCAATTATGTTTTACAATATGTTAGTATGCAATTATGTTTACAATATGTTTAGTATGCAATGATGTTTTGCAATATGTTTAGTATGCAATTATGTTTTGCAATATGTTTAGTATGCAATTATGTTTTGCAATATGTTTAGTATGCAATTATGTTTTGCAATATGTTTAGTATGCAATTATGTTTTGCAATATGTTTAGTATGCAATTATGTTTTGCAATATGTTTAGTATGCAATTATGTTTTGCAATATGTTTAGTATGCAATGATGTTTTGCAATATGTTTAGTATGCAATTATGTTTTGCAATATGTTTAGTATGCAATTATGTTTTGCAATATGTTTAGTATGCAATTATGTTTTGCAATATGTTTAGTATGCAATTATGTTTTACAATATGTTAGTATGCAATTATGTTTACAATATGTTTAGTATGCAATGATGTTTTGCAATATGTTTAGTATGCAATTATGTTTTACAATATGTTAGTATGCAATTATGTTTTACAATATGTTAGTATGCAATTATGTTTACAATATGTTTAGTATGCAATTATGTTTTACAATATGTTAGTATGCAATTATGTTTTACAATATGTTTAGTATGCAATTATGTTTTGCAATATGTTTAGTATGCAATTATGTTTTACAATATGTTTAGTATGCAATTATGTTTTACAATATGTTTAGTATGCAATTATGTTTACAATATGTTTAGTATGCAATTATGTTTTACAATATGTTTAGTATGCAATTATGTTTTACAATATGTTTAGTATGCAATTATGTTTTGCAATATGTTTAGTATGCAATTATGTTTTACAATATGTTAGTATGCAATTATGTTTACAATATGTTTAGTATGCAATTATGTTTTGCAATATGTTTAGTATGCAATTATGTTTTACAATATGTTTAGTATGAAATGATGTTTTGCAATATGTTTAGTATGCAATTATGTTTTGCAATATGTTTAGTATGCAATTATGTTTTACAATATGTTTAGTATGCAATGATGTTTTGCAATATGTTTAGTATGCAATGATGTTTTGCAATATGTTTAGTATGCAATTATGTTTTACAATATGTTTAGTATGCAATGATGTTTTACAATATTTTTAGTATGCAATTATGTTTTGCAATATGTTTAGTATGCAATTATGTTTTGCAATATGTTTAGTATGCAATTATGTTTTGCAATATGTTTAGTATGCAATTATGTTTTACAATATTTTTAGTATGCAATTATGTTTTACAATATGTTTAGTATGCAATTATGTTTTACAATATGTTTAGTATGCAATTATGTTTTACAATATGTTTAGTATGCAATTATGTTTTACAATATGTTTAGTATGCAATTATGTTTTGCAATAATTATGTTTTGCAATATGTTTAGTATGCAATTATGTTTTGCAATATGTTTAGTATGCAATTGTTTTACATGTTAGTATGCAATTATGTTTTACAATATGTTTAGTATGCAATTATGTTTTACAATATGTTTAGTATGCAATGATGTTTTGCAATATGTTTAGTATGCAATTGTTTTACAATATGTTTAGTATGCAATTGTTTTACAATATGTTTAGTATGCAATTGTTTTGCAATATGTTTAGTATGCAATTATGTTTTACAATATGTTTAGTATGCAATTATGTTTTACAATATGTTTAGTATGCAATTATGTTTTACAATATGTTTAGTATGCAATTATGTTTTGCAATATGTTTAGTATGCAATTATGTTTTGCAATATGTTTATTATGCAATTATGTTTTACAATATGTTTAGTATGCAATTATGTTTTGCAATATGTTTAGTATGCAATTATGTTTTGCAATATGTTTAGTATGCAATTATGTTTTGCAATATGTTTAGTATGCAATTATGTTTTGCAATATGTTTAGTATGCAATTATGTTTTGCAATATGTTTAGTATGCAATTATGTTTTACAATATGTTTAGTATGCAATTATGTTTTGCAAAACCTTCTGAAAACTGAATGTGGCGTAAGAGTTGATATGGTGTAACCTATTTTAGTGAATAATTTTCTTTGTTAAATTGGTTTGTGTTTGTTGAAAAGTGTAACATCGGTGTAACATTTCTTACCAGCTGCACATTTAAGGTGGAAATAATCATGAATTGCAAATTCCATATCAAAAAGAATGGGTAAAAATTTTGAGCAGAAAATTGTTTTTTTTTTGTTTGTTTTTTTTTTTCACTTTATATGGTTGGTGGATCAAAAAAAAACAGTGAAATGAATTTTTTGTGTTGGATCAGTTTGTTCACTATCGACTGATTATCCAGATATTTTCTGTTGGAAGTGAGGAAAAGATTTGTTTTATTGCGATGAACCAACTTCATGCACAACAATGCAGTTGTAGATAATTTTTTAATTATTTATTTTTTTAATAAGAATGAATTCTCTTGATTCTTAATGCTGAAAACTTCTTGCATCATTTCAGGCCAAGACAGGCGAGTGGTAGTTGACACTCACCTTCTTTCTCCACGTGGGATTACACAATACAAGGATTTTATTTATTGGACTGATTTAGAAAAGAAAAGTATTGAACGTGCTCACAAATTAACCGGCCATAATCGTACCACGATTCACCAGGGCCATGGGGAATATGTCATGGATATTCTCGTCTTCCAAGAATCACGCCAGCCTGGTATGTTTGTAAAACTTTATTTTTATTGTTTGTATATTTGTCTTTATTGATAAACAATGGAAACCATTTATTTGTCTCTGTTCATCCAATCAGAGCTGTGAGGTCAGTAACTCAGATGCATGTCAACCTAGATTTTGATTCCTTAAATTCTAAAAGGAAGTAATGTGATGAAAACTATCAAAACAAAAAAAAAAAAACTATCAAAACAAAAAAACTATCAAAACGTTTTCAAGGGTGTGAAGTTTAATGTGAACAAACATCTTGCTGCCCAACTCTCTACATAGTACCCCTGTAGCTTATGTCCCTGATAGTAGCCCTCTACATCAAAGTGGCAATGTGCCTTGTTTGGGGTGAAAATGTAATAAAAAAAATTTTTTTAAATTAAAGCTTAAATCAAAGACAGGTTCCATATCCTTTCCACAGCTGGAAAATTCTTCAGATTCAAGTGTGGTTTGCTATTCTGATGCTACTTATGCCAGCTTGGAGGATGTTTCCTCACGGGGTGGATTTATCATCTTTTGTTTCTAGTAAGACTAGCGGGGGTACCTGGCGTTGCCCGGGTGTTTGGAGGTGTGTGTGCTGTTAAATAAAAAGAAACCGGGGGGGAGTAAAAGTTGGTAGGATCGAACCCGAAGCCCTGAGGCGAAGTTTGAAAATAAAATTGGCCAGCCAAAATGAGTTACTGAAAGATGTTTGAATTAATTTAAGTAAGAACCAAATTGACAGGTGCGCGCACGGAAGTCGTCGAGCGTTACGACAACGACGACGTCAATGACCAGGTTTGTTTGTTATAAGCGAAGTAAAAAAAGAAAACAACGTTTAAACTTAAGCAGGGGGGAGGGTAATCAAAACATCGAAAAAAAACGCAAAGAAAACTAACGTAAGGCAAACGAACGATGAAAACAAAAACGAACACGTGAAAAATGCCTTAAATAAGCCTGTTTCGATATTAAAATTTAAAAAATCGGTGGTACCCGGGTGTTTTGGGGTGTGTGGTCGGGGTGGATAAGCGAAGTAAAAAACAGAAAAACGATCGTTACGTGAAAAATGACTTAAATAACAATGAACCAACGCGCTAATCAACTGAGCTAACGTGACGTACATGAAATTTAGTCAGTTTTCACCTATTTAAAGTAAATCAGGTCATGACGTCATCTGACGCATGCATAGAACCGGTCGTCGTCACGAGAGGACCGTTTTTGTTGATTTCATGGTGAAAAAAATGAACGTTTTTGGCCAATTTTTCGATATTTTTCGAGCGAAGGATGGAGCTTCAATATGATACCGAGTTTGTGAATTTTTTTTTCGAAAGTTTTTAGCAGACACAAATATACACACATACATACATACATACATTTTCGCTTTTATATATATAGATGAATAGACTGATCATCAAAAAGATCTGACATCTGAGACTCTTGCATTCAGTGATGCAGGTGTATTGATAACTGATGCAGGTGTATTGATAACTGATGCAGGTGTATTGATAACTGATGCAGGTGTATTGATAACTGCCATGCTGCAAGAAATCTTCAGCCTACCCAAGTTGCCTGAAGTACTTTGCAAAATAGACAATGTCTATAGAGACCTTAAAATCTGATGAATCTTGTAAGCGACAGACGTTTGAGAGTTGATGTGGCCAGAGTAAAGGAAATGTTGATAAAGGAAAAAATCTAAAGGACAGGAACAGGTTGCAAATTGTTTGACAAAGATGGGAGCTGCTACTGAAATTCTAAGAGACTTGTGTTCATAACCCATTTTCTTTGTTCTTTGTTTTTGTTTTGTTGGAAATTTGACTTACACTTTGACACTAGAAGACGCCAGCAATGTTGGTGGCTTTTTCTATATATTTAGTTATGTACCTTCTCTCGAGTGGATATTCAATATGGCGTCTGGCTAACAATGTGTTTATCCTACATCGTGCGAAGTATCAAGTGAACTAACTCCACTGGACCAACATAACCACATATGAAAAATACTTAGGAAAAATTTACAAAATGTATCTTCTTTCCTCAAAAGTGCTTATAAGATTTTGAGAACTGACCTCTTAAAAGGATTTATTTTTCTTTTTATGTGGGAAGGGGCATAATTTTTCTTTTTATGGGGAAGGGGCATAATTTTTTGATGAGAAATTATATAAGATTTTTACAAAAAATATAATATTGTTTAATAACTGAACAAAAATAGTTTTTCTTTTTACTTTTTCTACTCTTGAGTTTTTCATTTGTTTTTTTGTTTTTTTTTTTTGATAAAAAACTTTTTCAATCCAACCTTTTTTAAAATCTTTTTTTATCATCTTGCTTTTAAAATGTTTGCTTTTGCAACATTTTAGAATTCAGCAATAACAAATGACAAATGTTTTTCTATCACAATTGAATATATCACCCAGAGATGGAGATTGGTTTTACTTATAAGAGCTTTTAATGTGTGCGTTTTTGGTATAGTGATATCGGTACAAATTGAGCTTAGCATACAATGATCAATCCATCTTGAGTATATTTTTTGTCTCTTTCAATACAACCTTTATGAAATATATGAATTCATAACATATGATAAGGTAAACTTGACTCAAATATTTGTAATTTATTTTAGGATTATTTCTGAATTCTTTCAGTTTATTCTGAATTTTGTCTGTATTACTACTATTTTTAATTTAAGAAATTTGTTTAAAAAAATATATTATTCTGTTAGAAATCTTTCTTGCTAATAGGTTTTGTAATACGCAGATCCTCCACCCCAGCAAACAATGATGAAGAAATGTCACTTTGATGTAACAAAAATGTTACCAATATAAAGACAAAGAAAAGCAACAAAAAAAACAAAATGAGAAGAGAAAAGACTTGGTGGATAGAAACAATTTTTTTAGGAAAAGAAAAAAACTTAGAGCCAAAAAAAGTTGACAAGCTGTCTGCTACTAAGATTTTGCTCTCAACTACAAAGAAAGTCCTTTGTGTGGTAACAATTATGAAAGATAGAAAGAAAGAAAGACGGGTTGAGAAGGCTTTTTCTTTTCTTTTTTTACTTATTATTGTGATAAGAGATTTCAACCAACGTAGGACATGTTTTTTAAAGGTCAAAATACTGTAAAGACGAAAAGAGTTTTCTCCCTTTGTTTGAAATTTAAACTTACATTTTGTAATTTCGTCTGTTTTAAAATAAGTCCTCTCTAGTATATTAGTTAAAATAAAATAATGTTCAGGGAGTGTTCTTTTATAGTGCAGAATTTATTTCTTCGTTTTTCTGAAGGAATAATGTGTAAAAAGAAATACACAATTCTTCGTATAATAATTTTCTCTGAAGAGGCAAGAAATTCGTAAAAAAAAAAAAAAAACCTCCTCGTTTCTTCTTTGAGTCTGGTCCGAATAGAAATATTCTTTTCTTTTGACTTAGAAAAAACTGCAGCTTGAGACTATCCATTTTCTTCAGGCCTTAGAAGAAAATGTTATAGACGCTTCTAATTCAATCTTTCCTAGTGAGAATATTTCCCACGCGTGTCTTCTCTCCTGAATGGTATTTGTCTGCCAAGTCCTCGACAAATTTCTCGAATTTACTTGAGTAGATTTCTCTCAGCTAGATATGAATTCATCAGGTAACTTATATGCAATCATTTCAACATTATAAACTTTACCAGGTAACTTTAGACAAGTTTACTTCAATATTTTAACATCCTGTTTAGATGGAGAGAAGATAGCACGTCAATACATTTCAAGTATCAAGTCTGAACTGCAAACTTCAGCTTGAATTTTATCACAAAACAAGAATGCACTAATCAATTAACAGGCAGAAATTAGTTAGCAGCAGTGAAACAAACTCAAGAGAAAGGAAGAAGAGGGTGAAAATAGAAGAAAAATATTTCCCCAAAAAAATTTCTCCAAAATGTTACGAAAGAAACAAAAAATGGAAATGCAAAAATGTTAAATGTGAAAAGTGATTAATCTGAATAGTGATGAATGTTAAAAGTATTTGAACAGCATAAAAATAGACAAGTCTTTTGTCTTCATAAAGATGCTTACTGATATATAAATCTAAAAACCTAAAAATAGAAATTAAAATTTTTATTTTTTAAATGGCAGTGCTAACAATGTTCAAATTGTTAGATGAAACAATTATCCATGCTAATCTATATATCTATAAAAGTGAATAATTAATATAAAAATTCTTCTTTTATGTCATTTTAAAATTTTTGACATTTTTAAACTTTTGAAAAGTAAGCAGTTTTGACTACAAACAGTTGAATTGAGTACCAACTTTTATCAAAATATACAACAAAGGCATGCTTTTCTTGCCAGATGACTATTTTTCAATTGATTAGATTGTTCCAACTTTTACATAATTTTTTTTGAATACCCTTACTAATTATGCAACTTTTAATTTGGATTTTTTTTACTAGTTTAGGTTTTTTTTTTAAATTTGGTCTGTATTGTGTAGAAGTACTGAAACTACATTATAAGATAAAATGAAGTTTCTTTTGTTAAATAACTTCACTGAAAAAACAAAATAATACATTCAATTTGAGCAATGAAATGTGTTCACCAGTTTCTGAGATTTCCATTGAAACTTGAATTGATGACATAAGTACTGAAATTTTCTTGGATACCTATTTCTAAAAAGTACCAAAATTTATTTTACATATGCAAATATTATAATTCTTGAAATGAAGGAATGTAATTTCCAATATCTAAATTTAAACTTGTGTTGACTTTGTATTTGCTATCACCAGACTGCAATGAATTTATTCATTTATTTATAAATACTGCTGTATTAGGGCTTCTTCAGGTGTTTGTAAGAATTTAAAAATTCAAATCCTTTTATTTCTTTGAAAAATGTTCAACATTGTTCCTGTAATTCAATTCTTTAAATTCTATGTTTGAAAATGACAGGCTGGAACCCATGCGGTGCCGACAATGGTAACTGCTCTCACCTGTGTTTGATGCACCCTGGCCCTCCCAACCAAGCAGGCACTTTCAACATGACATTTAGTTGTGCATGCCCTACGCATTATACCCTTGCTTCTGACAATAAAACCTGTTTACGTAAGTAAAAAATTATCCAATAAATAAAAACTTTTAATACTTTAATTTTAATGTTCTTTGCATTACACAATTAGGTATAAGTTTATATATTTGATTCACTTATGCAATTATGCTTTACAAAACCTTCTGAAAACTGAATGTGGCGTAAGAGTTGATATGGTGTAACCCATTTTAGTGAATAATTTTCTTTGTTAAATTGGTTTGTGTTTGTTGAAAAGTGTAACATCGGTGTAACATTTCTTACCAGCTGCACATTGAAGGTGAAAATAATCATGAATTGCAAATTCCATATCAAAAAGAATGGGTACAAATTTTGAGCAGAAAATTGTTTTTTTTTTTGTTTTGTTTTTTTATTTTATATAGTTGGTTGATCAAAAAAACAGTGAAATGAATTTTTTTGTGTTGGATGAGTTTGTTCACTATCGACTGATTATCTAATTAACGTTTCTGGATTTTGCAATACAATGGCTGGGTAATGTAGGCTATATTTAATTTACAAGAATAAGTAGATGAAAGCCCTTCATGAAAGTTCAGAAAC
>NC_136517.1:70676555-70711555 GCF_053919585.1 Euprymna scolopes | reverse complement strand
TTTTTTTTTTTTTTTTTTTTAAGGAAAGTACATGTTTATATTAGGACTCTTTTTCTAAGAGGGGAAAAGTGATTTTTATGCAAATAGATGGTCGTAAGGGAGGTAATTAAATTGCCTTAAAGCAATGTAGTTATCTCCCCTAAAACGCTAATAAAAGTTTAATTAAAAGGATTAATTCAGAGAAGAGTATATTCCTTAAATCCATTAATTTATATAGAAACAAGTTTTATGCATTTAATGAACGGCTTGAATTAAAAAATCTGGTTTGTATTCTCTTTTTATAAGTGATGTCTATGCACTAGGTATGTTTGGATGGGCCAATAAGCAATTGAGTGTAAATACAAAATGGAATTGATTTCAATCATGTGACTGCTACAGTCACCACAGGCCTTGGCCTAAAGCCACTAGAAGATAAGGGTTACTCGATTGGGTTTAGCATTTTGGAGAGATGGAGAAAAATGATGCCATCTTTTGCCATTGATGATTTTCATGGATGCTTATGAGACTGTTATATTGAATCGACTGAGAACAATTCTGTGAATTTATTTTTGTGACATTTTTTTAACATTTCTTTTGACATTTTTTTCTCTTCAGTTATCGACTGTTGTTCCGAATCCTTTGAACATTTTCCACCCCCATGATCTGGCAATCGATCCATTTTCCCATCATATCTACTGGTCATGCTCCCAGAACAATGTTATTAATGTCACCCATGTTGACATGACTGCAGTAGGTACTGTAGTTGGGGGCCTTGAAGAAAAACCCCGATCAATAACTTTGAATTCGGAGCAAGGGTGAGTCCGCAGTTTTGTTTATTTTTTTATTATTTCAATGTTGTTGTCCCAACATTTTGTCATTTTCTACAAAAGTTTCAATTTCATCAGCAACAGAAATGAATCTTTCAATATGGACATTAATATAGAAAAGTATAAAAGATAGCGTAGTGTCTTATGCAATTATCTATACTCCTATTTGTTCGGCTTTTTTTGTGTCTTGATGTTCATATTAAAACCCCTTTTTTTCTATTTATTTATAAAGAAAATACAACTTTGTTATATATGTGTTGTGGAATTGACAAAAAATCTGCAAAAGATCTAGCTAATTTGCATATTGTTTTAAACATTTAGTTTAATTAATTCCCTCTTAGTTTTTTCGTGTTTATTATGGGATGATAATCTTTAGTTAACTATTACGTGTAATCATATCCATGCAGATATTCTACATGATTCATATTGCGTAATATTTGCGTAAAAAGGTTATAGTAAACACAAACCACTTTCTATATATATTTATGCATTTGTTTAAAAATTTTTTACCTACCTCTGTTTGTTTTTGGTTTACAGACATGAAACTTAATATATAGGGTATTCGAACCCAGGCAAAACTTTATATTTAGGATTTAGCCAGGGAAAATTGGTACAAAAATGCAAAGATTACAAAAATGGAATTTGTCATGTGAAGGTTGAACAATAACAGCATTACGAATATGCATGCGTAACATAATAGCTATTGGTTCATGTCTTCATAGGTCAGGCATTAACGTCAAAGGAGAAAGTAAACTGTAAGCTAAACATTTTGGTTTCTATTCTATTCTGGCACACGAGTCATTTTTTTTTTTTTTTTTTTTTTTTTTTTTTTTATAACTTTTAAATCATTATTATATGTTGGGTCCAATATTATATAATAATAAATATAAAATCATATTTAAGCTTATTTTACGACCGAGCAATGGAGGGGATAATTGGGCACGCCAGAATTTTTAAAAATTGGTTCCACAGTAGTCAGGAAAGATTTGGTAAGGTATTTATTAAAGAGTTTGGAGAAAACCAGGGCAACTGCAGCTGAACATTTCTTTAGTAGTATAACAGGGATGAGATCAGGCTCACATGTTTTCAAGGAATCTAGGGTTTTTTTTATGGCATCACAAGCAGGGGAAAGGGCGATTTAAATATAATTATATGCGTATATATTTAAACATCTTCTTGAGTGGTTATTTTTGAATCAATATATTTCCAGTGGTTAGATTAAAAAATATGGATCAAGTAAAGATTAGAAATCTCGTAGCAAAAGACAAAGATTGGTGAACATTTCAAGTGACACCGGTTGTTCAACTTTGACATTGCCGGTGGTTGTTTGTAAACACGTCAAATAGCTTTTATATTTATAAAGATGAAATGTACTATCACAAGATACAAATCTTTATAACTTATTTTTATTAAAAAAAACAAAACTTGCTATTTGCTTACTTCTCAACAAGGGCAAATTAAATACAAGTAGTTTTAGCATCTGAAATTTTCAGCTAATGTTTTGTAATTAATAAAGTTTATTCTTTTTATTTATTTTTATTATAATTATTGTTATTAGTTTTATTAAAAACGTTCTGTGAATATATTTAAAAAAAAAAACACATTCAAAAAGACACCCATTTATTTAAATATATTTTGTTTGAATATGTTTGTTTTGTTACATTAAAATTATTTATTGAGTGAATAGAAAAAAGCTTTTTTTTAATCATTAAAATTTTTGTAAATATTTAATATTAAAAAAAATGTTTTGTAAATATTTTTTATTTTAAATCTTAAAAAGTTTTGTAAATATATTTTTAAAAAATCTTGCTCGTGAACATTCGACCATGTCTGCTATTTGATGTGTTTACAAACAACCAACGGCAATGTCAAGGTCAAACAACCGGTGTCGCTTGTAATGTGTGCCAAACTTTGTCTTATGCTACGGGGTATCTTGGTCCAAAAATATCCATGTCATGTGCTTTATAAATCCTGAAGAAATTGAAATTTCAGGATATTTATTAGTTGATGTCTCATATCTATTGCTAAAATTTCACAAATGTCGAAAGCATCTGAATTTTCAAGACAGGGGGTTTCACTCCCTTTGCATAAAACTAAATATAGTTCACATTATGCACCCTTATGTGTAGCAGCTGGCTTCCAAAATTTGCAATTAGTTTAGAAGTGAATCCCAAACATACAAATATTTAAACATAACTTTTTTTCACACATCAATAAAATTTTTTAAGATTTTTTAATATTTTTTTTTTTTATCTGAATTTGTGTTTTTCTCTTTTCAGTCATATCTATTGGACGAATCTGATAAAACCTCCACGGATAGAAATGGCTGCTTTGGATGGAACGGAGAAAACCGTTTTGTTTGATGATGACCTGAAGCATCCAACGGCCTTAGTTATTGATTATAAAATGCGGCGTCTCTACTGGTCGGACTTGGAGCTAAATCGAATTGAATGTTCTGACTTGTCAG
Source organism: Euprymna scolopes (assembly GCF_053919585.1). Taxonomy (NCBI): domain Eukaryota; kingdom Metazoa; phylum Mollusca; class Cephalopoda; order Sepiida; family Sepiolidae; genus Euprymna; species Euprymna scolopes. The sequence continues at coordinate 70,708,282 of NC_136517.1, read as the reverse complement.
GTGGCAACCGCAAGGTGCTTGTCGGCAGCGAGATTGAGCATCCGAATGGACTGGCAGTCTTCGGACCATACGTCTACTGGATTGACAAGGACCAGCAGCTGATACAGTGGGTCAATTACACCAACAACCGCATCAAGTACCGCATGCAAGGGCGCCGCATCCAAGGCCTAACCGACATCCATGCCGTCCGAATGATTGAGAATGGAGATTTGCAGAAACATCCGTGCTATCCTGACAACGGCCAGTGCTCCCATATCTGCGTGGCTAAAGGAGATGGCACTGCCCGTTGTTCCTGTCCTGTTAACCTTGCTCTCACCAATGATGAGAAGACCTGCTCGGACCCCCCAACGTGTTCACCAGAACAATTCACGTGCCTCACCGGAGACATAAAATGCATCCCAGCTGCTTGGCGCTGTGATGGCTTCCCCGAGTGTAACGATCAGTCGGACGAGAACAACTGTCCAGTTCCCACGGTTCTGTTTCCTTGCAATAACGGCGACACCATCAAGAAAATTCTTGTTTGCAATGGCCAGAAAGATTGTGAGGATGGCTCCGACGAGGAGAAATGTTGTCCCCATGGGCAGATCTATTGCCCGGATGGCTCGTGTATTAATTCGGAGCTGCGTTGCAACAAACAGGATGACTGCTCTGATGGATCGGACGAGTGGGATTGCCAGTTCCCTGGACCAGCACCATCTAAACAGTCAAACACAGCGCAGTACACAGCCGCCTTTGTTGTATGTATTGTTTCGGTTATCATCCTACTGGTGATCGCGTTTGCATGTCGGCGCAAGTCTACGCCTGCCATCGATGACCACGAGATTATGATGGTGATCAAACCCCTGAACCCCAACCCCAAGGCCAACAGCACACCCCCACACAGCATGTTTACACGAGGCAAGTCTGTAGGGACCGGGCTTTCACTCAGCTCGGGTACAGCCCCACTCTATGATAGAAACCATGTGACAGGCGCCTCGTCTAGCAGTTCGACAGTGACCCAATACCCCAAGGAGACTCTCAATCCACCGCCAACACCGGTCACTGAGCGCTCCCTGTGTACAGGTGACTTTTGCTATTCCTCAAACAGTCCCTCCACCGTTCGCTCATTTCGGACGTATAAGTTCCGGCACATTCCGCCACCCCCAACCACCCCCTACAGTACAGATGTGTGTGAGGAGAGTGAACCCTACCCATGTCAAAAGTATTATTTAAACCATTCTTTGGTGGAATTAAGCTATGACTCCGATCCCCGACCCCCTCCACCCTCACCACGAAGTCATTATTTATCGGATGATGTCAGTTGTCCTCCCTCACCCTCCACTGAGCGCAGCTTCAACCCATATCCTCCACCCCCATCGCCTGTGGCTACATCAGATTATTAAAAAAAATGGATTTTTAAATTTTAAACAAAAAAAAACTCTTAACTGGCATATACGTCCCTCGCTGTCATCGGCCATCATGAATCTGCTCTGTGCAGTTCACACGTTTCAAACCCATATAGAACAACGCTGTGCTAATAAGTGACTTGGGCCTTTTTTTTTTCTACCTTGTAAGTAAAGTCACACACACACACACACACACACACACACACTGCATATATATATATATATATAGATGGGTGGGAAAAAGCCGATAAATCAAAATAAAAATCAAATCAAATATTTTTAATATTTCATCTGAAAAGATTCCTTAGAAATGAATGAAGATGTTATTCTTAATTTTTTTACGAAACCTGAACGGAATAAAGTGCAACTGGGTGGGGTGGGAGTATGTTATTTTCAAATTCACAGAAGAAGAAAAACATGGGAGGAGAAAAACATGGGAGAAGAAAAAATGAGAGGAAACAAAAGAAATAAGGAAGGAATATTAATCTCAACATATGAATTTGATTGTATTCTTCCCGTCTGCTTTTTTCCATTTGTCTGTATATTTTATCAGATTTTTTTCAAACTTAATCTGCACACACACACACACATATATATAGTTAATGCTTAATTCCTTTTTCAAACTTAATCTATACACACACACACACACACACACACATATATAGTTAATGCTTAATTCCTTTTTCAAACTTAATCCGCACACACACACACAAACACACACACATATATAGTTAATGCTTAATTCCTTTTTCAAACTTAATCTGCACACACACACACACATAGTTAATGCTTAATTCCTTTTTCAAACTTAATCTGCACACACACACACACACACATAGTTAATGCTTAATTCCTTTTTCAAACTTAATCTGCACACACACACACACATAGTTAATGCTTAAAGAACAAAAGTCTGATTATGTTGGTTTCATTTTTCCAGATGTATCAGCTTCCTTTTTTATTTTTTTTTAAGATTAAATTTCAAGAAAAATATCCACAATTCAAAGTAGCATATTCAACTATTTGGAGTGAATGATCATCTTCATTGATTCTGATATGAAAAAATTATCTATAGTGGATAAAAAATTTTTTTTTCCAACCTATAAGAGATTGGGATCCTCATTCTTATTTTGGGTTATAGGTGTTGAAATAAAGAGAAATTTCTCTAACACTTCAATGAATTTATACTTTGAGATAGTTTTCTTCTAAAGGATTGACTGTAGAAGTTATTTATAATGAAATGTTAACATTTAAACTCAAAACATTTTTTTTTTTTACTCTCATCAAACGACCATTAAATTATATTACAAATTGATTGAAGACATTTTTTAATTCACAAAAATCGGCATAGAAAACAAATCCAGAAAACCTGTTTTTCACACGTTTGAATGAACGACGTTTGAATGAAATTTCTGACTGGTTTCAAGTCTCAATAAGCAGATAATGTAATCTTTTGAATCTGTTAATAAGATTTTTAATGCAAAAGTTTTTCTTTTTCAGTTTAAAACCAAATACATTTCTAACTTCTTTCGAAGTAAGTTTTAATTCATTTAAACACTTTTGCAAAGTTCTAAAAAGATGATAATCTAGAAAAAAGATGGTGATTTCCAAGGCATATTTTTCTAGATCTTTTTTACATATTTTATTGAGACTTAGAAAACGGACAGCACTTTTGCTGATATATGTGTGTGTGTGTATATGTAGGTATATTTGTATGTGTGTGTCTAATATATATATATATATATATATAAAATTTATTTATCTAAAACTGTACATTACATATTCCAAAGACATACCATTGTTTCATTGTGTTTGTGTCAATGAAACCATGGTATATCTTTGGAATCTGGAATGCATAGTTTTAAATAAATAAATTTTCATTTTAGCTCTTGGATTCTTATGATCAAGCATTTTTTTCCCCCGATATACCTCAACGCGTTATATATAATGTGTGTGTATGGTTTAAGACAAATGGAAACACGTGTGTGTCTGGTGTTTGCATATTTTTCACAATGACAAAGTTTGATGGCATTGTCACAGGCATTATGTTTTATGTTACAATGAAAATTGCTTTTCTTTTTTTTTCAAACAAAATCTAAAAAACAAAATGACCTCTTGTTATGATGACAGTGTTGTTATTTGTTGCTACTGATCATGATGACAGTGCTATTTTTCTTGCTGTTCGGAGTCTATGAGTCGGAAAGGGATGAGGACCAATGCACCCACAGAGCCCAGATGCGACTGTCAACATTGTTGCCAGCACTTTTTACTTTCCCTATCCTTTGACCTTCTTCATTATCAGGCACCACAGGTGGCTGATTGGATCGATGGTTAGCTAGAGAGTGGTATTGCAATTCAACCCCCACCTCCAAAAAAAAAAACTTGGTTTATTCAAAGGAATCAAAAAGAGGCAAAGAAATAAAGATTAGGCTACAAAAAAATGAATAAAAATAAGAATTTTTTTATGCATGTATATGTATACATTTTTTTTTTAATTTTTTTTTATTGTATATAGATATACATGTTTTATTTGGAAAACTTTGCATACATATACCATATACATCTTTTTGGTTTCTTTTGTCTACCAGAAATAACACCAACACACATGGTTATTCATGACCTCAGAATTTAAAAGTCAAATTCATCCTCTCCATTTTACTACTGCTGCAACGATGATATTTGGAATGCGTCGATGCAGAAGGCTTTTTGAAAGAGTTCTGTTCTGTCTGCATCTCATTTCATGCACATTGAGGTTAAAGCAATTATCTCGATCCATCAACATTTTCTCTTTATTCTTGGTAAAAACTCATGTAAACTTGTATTGTCAACAACCTACCTATATAATTCAGAAACCTTATTTTGCACACATGCACACACGCGCGCGCAGAGGATGAATATAAAGTTTTTACCATAAACTTTTATTACACTCGATATAAAACAAAAATATCTATTAATAAATCAGTAATATTAAAATAAACAATAAAACATTTTTCCTTGTTTCTTAGATTTGACCTCTGAGGCTGAGGTATTTGTTCCCCTTTGATCTGATTGGAGAAAAGTGAGAAAAGAAATAATACAGTTTTAATTTTCACTCTCAATTCGGAGTGCCCTTTTCTACAGAAAGCGAATTTATTTCTAACTTTGCCCTCTTGCCACAGTAAAAATAGGAGCAAATAAAATAGTTTTAATCTCTGGAAAAATTAAGGAAAATACAAACGGATGTTTTAGTTTACATTAGTGATCCAAATATTATTGAAAACTTAAGTAGACACAGACGGACAGGCAGAATGGTTGAATGTTAATTTTAAAGATCGCTTATGAGGGGAAATAAATCTCAAGGTTCATGCAAGTAAAAATACTTTGGAAATTTTACAGACATAAAATGGAAACATTCAACTTCTCATTTAACACTATCCTACCGATTACCTAATAAAAATTGCTGAAATAACGTCAGTTAAATAAAATTATTAGGAGGGGAAGATAAAGCAAACACATTTAGTTTTCTTTTTATTATCTGACACGATTTGTCTCCCCTTGGATATCTGACTGGTTTCAACAATTTATGTGTAAAAAAAAGATAAGTTACGACGAAAATTTTTGAAATTATGACTACATAAGAAACGTTGTTTATGAGCAAGATAATCAAATTTTTTTATTTAAGAATTGATATGTTTTTTAAGAGATATTTTAGACAGAAACCAGTGATGTGAAATTCGAGACTAGAATTTATACAATAAATTTAGGCGAATTTTTCAAATATTTTGGTGGCAACTTGTATGAAAGGAGGTAAAAAGTTAACCTTCTTTTATACAAGTTGCCACCGAAATATTTGAAGCCATTCATATAAAAATTATAATTAGCAGATGGCAAACATAACCTTCAGTCACAAGCATTCCTATCGACATGCATCTTCATTTGGTCAAATCTTGAGTATTTCGTGTGCACTACACTTGCCTAGTAAACTTAGAGAAGCTGCGATATGGACTCCATTTTCCATTAGTACAAGTGAAAGTCTTACCAACTATCAAAATATGGTCCATAATATATTCGATATTAATAACGAAGACGTTATTCCCGACTTTTTTTTTTCTTTTTAATGATTCCAAAGTTATTAAATTCCAAAAACAAAAACCGTAAACATTTGAGCGTTACAACATTAAATGACGTAGTATATTTTTGCCACGTCATTTAATTGAGTTACCTCCCATTGTTCAGTTTTGTCTTCTGTCAGAATGACGTGTTATTTCTTATGAAAGAGTAATGAAGGCCACAGTCAAAAAAACTCCAACAACTGCTCATTCCATTTTTATTGTGAACACTTTCATCTTTTTTTAATTGCTTACTTTTTTCTTTACAAAAGTAAAATGATTTATTTTTATTTAAAAATAATTTTGCATTTTTAATTTTTTAATTTTCTTGAATTAGGTTTTTCTTTGTTTTTTTGTTTTTTTCAAAAAATTGTTTTAATTTTTAAACACGTTTTACTTATCCCAATCCTGTTCCAATTTATTTTAAATCTCGATTATATTTCATTTTATTTGAATTTTTTCCACCGCAATTCTCATCTTCATTTTCACAACGTTAGTCAATGCAAACTCTGACCTCCATAAGGTGTATCTTGTCGAACTCAGGAATTTCAAAGTTTCAAAGCATGCTCTCGTTCCATCAGCCATGACTGAATAGAGGTTCTAAGTAATTCGCAATTGTATTTTCGAAAATACGATTCCAAGTTCGGCAAGATACACCTGAAGAAGGTTGGAGGTTACACTGACTGAAATGTTCTAGAAATGATAAGACAATGGTCCGAAGAATCCAAATCATATCCAATCATCATCTCCAAAATATAGAAACATAAAACTCAATTTGCATTCGTAGATACGTGATAGATATCATGTTACCATTACGTTACCCACCTCCTTGCCGCCACACACACTTTTTTTCAAGAACCATAGGTTGGTTGATGACGTTTCATGTCTGCCAGGGCATGTGTGATATGTGTGCAGTTTACGAGCGAGATAATCAATGTGTTTGTGTTTGTACGTAAATGTGTTAGCATGCACCAAAGTTTTCTACAAGTCATGACTCCACCCCAATCCAATAAAAAATGCATGGCTAGTCTTTTAAAATCTGAGCCTAAATTCATTTTCGAAATCATTAAAAAAAAAAAACAAAAAAAAAAACTGAAAACAAATCTGAACATCATGTAGTTGGCCATTTGTAATTTTGTACAAAAAAACTTTTTGCAACAATAAAAAGTCTTTCTCTTTTGACGGAACTGAATGAGTAATAAAGATGGCTGTCAGTGTTGTGATTGCCGGCCACTTCTACAGCAAAAGGGAGGGGGGGATCACAAAGAATTTGAAGAATACAGTTCTTCTTCTAATGAAGAACTCTGAACTTGAACACGACTAACAGAGACTATTTTATCTGCAGAATCGCTGTACAGCAGTTTTACTGAATTACAGAGAAAATTGTAATTTTTAGATTTTGTAAAATAAAACTTGATTGAAGTTTTGTGCCTGGTGTTCATTTATTTATTTCAGATTGACATATTTTTACATTTTGATGGCATACACGTTATCTTGAGGAATTGATTACACTGGTATAGTCACGTTGAATATCCATCCTTCTGCAGAAGCATGGATATCTTAAATCACAAGAAGATTGATGGACCAAAAAAAATTTGGAAGCAAGTGATTGAACACAGTGGAATTTGGAGACAGATAACCTAAACTGAGAAGTGCTTACATAACCTCAGAAAACATCTGACAAAATCGAGAAAAGTGACGTTAAATCAATGACTATAGCATATTTTTGTCGGACTCGCAGGTGTGAAGCAAAAATTAAAACAAGATTCAATTCTTATTTAAAATTTCAATTCTATTAAAAAAAAATCTTTGATATGCGTAACCATAACAAAATGAAAATATTTTAAACGAAAAATTATAAAAATTGAACAAGTAGTTCTTTTTTTTTTTTTTTTGTATAAAGAAAATCATTTTAAAGCAATTAATGGGTATTTGTAGGCATTACAACCTGAACCCAACAAGCTTGAATTATTGAGTTATCTCCCTTTGTTTTGCTGTTTAAGATTGTTTTCAAAATGTTGGAAAAGACAGCTGTTCTTTGATTATGCATAAAATTTGATTTTATTTAAAAATAAAACTACTTGATCAATTATCATTTTTGGAATATGATATTTGTTTGGGATTTTTTATTTTGTTTTTAATGTAGTAGTTGTTCAAGTTGTTTACATTAAATTTAAATTTCTTCATGTTGTGGGAGGTGGGCAGGATTGGAATTCCAAAGAAAGCTAATAGCTTTTAGGTATCTGAGCGCCTCTACTGCGAGGGAATGGAGTTTTGCTGCAGTGAATTTCGGGGGGGGGGGGTATAGGTTCTTTAGCATGTATAACATTGAAATCCGTGTAAAGCGAGAACAGAGATGCAACAACAAAGAAAAGGTAGGCAGTGCAACACCTATGAGGTTAGAGACTTTTTTTGCACCCTATCCAATTAGTAGTTGGTACACCATGGTGATTCTATAGAAATATAGAACCCACGTTTTTTGCAGCAGATTTGTATTTATTTAAATGTGACCTGTGACGGAATCTCAAGGATGGTACTATATCTTCTGCCAATCTTATAATTGTTCAATGAAAAGGAGCTTGGCATTAAAAATAATTTGTCTGAAGATCATTTTTTAAGGATTTGGCGTTTATGAAGAATAGAGTAATGTCATCATCAAACCCAAAAGAATGATACAGGTGAGCAGAACGTGTACTGACTTGAAAAGTCAACCAAGTACAAAACTCAAACTTTTCTTTTTGGTCAATGTCCAGCAGAACAAACTAATTCTCTCCAAATGATATTTAATTGGGATTCATTATTGAGATGAGTATTATTTATTTTATTGCGGATTATTATCCTCATCTTAGTTGTTGTTTCACGACGTTTCGGTCAACTATTCCTCTGGCCTTCGTCAGGTGGTAACCGTGACGGGATAGGAACTCTGAATCTCCTAACAATTACTGCCATCCATAGTTGTTGTCTCATCATGTTTTTGGCAAAGTAAGCCTCTGGCCGGCTTTGGGTAGGATTGAAACCGCTATCTTTAGACAATTCTCATCTGGAACCGTAGAGATTCAATGTCTGCATCACGAGCCCTGAAACGTGAAACAACTAAGAAAGATGAGGATAAAAGTCGGCAATAAATTCTCTCCAGTCTATATTATTTGGATTCTTCAGACTACTCATTTCAAGGACCATCGCATATTTAGTAAATTTTTGTTGTAAGTTGTGAAGGTTGAAAGTTCGAAACGTTGGTGACACCCAATTGAGAATTATTTAGAACTTCTACCCAGTCATGGCTGACAGAATTTTAGATCTGCAGACTTGAAATTTAGTATTGAGACATGTGGAGAACTTTTTAATCCATATTAATCCCCGAAAAAAGGGCTTCTAAGGTGTAACAATTGGTATGTCTTTGGATTTTCATCAGTTGTTCATCTGTTTTACAAATGCACATGCATGAATTGTTCATGGAACAGATTACTTATGTTAAGAATAAGTACATTTGAAAACACATTGTGTCAAGCTGGCCTAATGGTTATCGTACTTGACTCACTGTCTTTAGGTTTTGGCTTCGATCTCAGCTCGAGTATTTTTATTTTTACTTACAAGAAGTGAACTGTTTAGATTAAACAATACTCACATGTACATGTCTCAGTTTTTGTATTAAAATATGATTTTTATGCTTGTTTTACAACCAGGCAACGTTAGGCAGCCTGCTAGTATATTATAGTTATTTGAGAATGTAGGATATATATATATATATATATATATATATATATATATATATATATATATATATATATATATATATAAGTAATAGCATTCGTGTGTGTGTTTGTCTGTGTGTACAACTCCTCCTGGTCAAGAAATATTGATGCCCATTGTAGGATACTTCTGTCAAAGGAGAGATTTTTTTTTGCATAATTTCCACAGATAGCATTCTTCACATCACATATACATCGACTGCGTTATGGTTATTAGCATTTTAAATAATTAGCTCGATTATATTACTTATATGACATAATAGTCTCATTAATACTGTACTATTTAAAATGTAATTATTTAGTTTATTTTCATTTCAATTTATATTTTATTTAACTTAAATTTACTTATTATTATCTGAAACCTTTTAATTTTCAAACCAGGAAACCAAGGGGAATAACTGTGATAGTTTAATTCTTTGAGCACGTTATTAAATATTTCCTTTAATAGATTTGTTTTCATTTCAAAATATTCTTCTAAGCTGAATTATTATTTATATTTTTAATTCGGAGGTAATTTTTTTTTCGCTTATTCTTAATTTTTAAGTAACCTTTTGGTACTCATGCAGACATAACTCAGAGTCTGCCCGGCTTTCTCCGGAACATGACGCCAACAGTCGGAGTAAACCGAGTGTCGCTGAGCGTCGCCGATGAAAGAAAAGAAAACCTACCTTAAATTTTAAATTTTATTAACTGTACAGAAAAATTTTATAATTTTTTTTTTTTTTTTTTTTTTTTGCTATATATATATTTTTTAAATAAATAATGTTAAAGATTTTTTGCTCAATGTCAAGTTTCTTTACAACTGCTCAAAAAACTTTAAAATGACAACTTTTATAGGTTTTTGGTAGTGCTGAAAACGAATATCACATTTACATTTGGTTGGTTGGTTGTTTTGTTTTACGGCATATCAACCCTTTTCAGGTTATTTAATGCCGAATCTGGTGATTTTGAAGAACGATTTTTTAATATAGTATATTTGTTTTTTAAGTCGTATTCTATTTAACCCATAGTTGGGACCCTAACAGGTGCTACCACTCCGGGTCAGAGTGGACCTGGGAGCAATGGCAATTAAAGGGTGGCTCCACACTCCCTAAGGCCTGCAAGCTGGGGCCCTCACCATCGGATATAGTTTAAGGTCATATCCAGGACCACATTTACATTTAGGGCATGATATGAAGAAATTACTTTTTCAAAAAGTGGGGGATCACTGTCCTATATAAATTTAACGTAAAATGAGCACCCACTTTCTTGCCACCTAATAATTTCTTCATATCATAAAACAAATTTAACTGTGATATTCGTTTTTAGCACCCCCGAAAACCGGCGCTGTTTTTTTTTTTTTTTTTTTTTACTAAGAGATTCGTTCATTTTTTTATATAATAATGCCGTCAGTAAGCTTACACGAGCGTTTTTTTTTTGTTTTTGTTTTTTGAGGTGGGTATTCAATTATAGAACTTGTATAGTTTTTAACATGTGCTTCTGTATTTTAAATTAACCGTTTTCCGTAAGTAACGTGCCGACATTAACCATTAAAGCAGAATCGTTTTTCACATAAATTCTGTTCTGTGAAAACAGAATTTTTGTGAAATATTTAACTGTTGAAGCATCTGTTAACATACATACAAGTTGTATAATAAAAAAAAAAACTATGTTATTGTAAACTTACTGACAGCATAATTAGCGTCCTAAATTATGAGATGAAAAAAATGAACGAATCTTAGTAAAAAAAAAAACAGCGCCGGTTTTCGGAGGTGCTGAAAACGAATATCAGTTAAATTTGTTTTGATATGAAGAAATTACTAGGTTGCCAGAAAGTGGGTGCTCATTTTACGTTAAATTTATATTGGAAGGTGATCCCCCCACTTTTTAAAAAAAATTTCTTCATATCATGAAAATTACTTATCTGCCCCAAATTTAAACATGATATTCGTTTTCAGCACCACCGAAAACTTTTACAAATGTTTTTTGAGGAGTTGGAAAAAAAACTTGACATTGACCGATTTTTTTTGTTTGAGAAAAGGTAAGTCAAATAAACACTTTTTCTTTTCTTTTTTTCTTTTTGTAAAGTTTTTTTTTTTTTTTTTCAAGAAAAATTGAAAAAAAATTTATCTTTGTTTTTTGGGGTGTTATCTTTCTTTTCTTTTTTCTCAAGGAAAAACCTGAAAACTAGAAAAATTGAAACAATTGGGTTGGATAGATTTTTTTTTTTCATATTAAAACAGATATTGTTGTTGTTTCCTCAAACCGGTGTTTTATTAATGGTGTGTGTGTAAATCGTATTCCGTATTCGCGCGGAGGTCTTCCTGTGTTGCTCGTTCAAACGCCCACAATGGCAATTGTAAGCGTAGACTTGGCAAAAAAAAGAAAGGTACCAGTCCGGATGATATAAAGGTTCGGTGGTAGCCTGACACCTCCAGGCATCGCTTACCTTTCCTTGCCCACATGATGCACAAGTTTTCATTCGTGCCAGTAAATTTTTTTCTTGACAAAAGTCAAAGACTCAAGTTGGTGTTTCCAGCTGCTCACTTAAGGCTGTAAAATTCATGTTTTTTTTTTGGGGGGGGGGGTTCTGACGTTAAAGTAGGAAATGGTGTGTCTTTTAGTTTTTTTTTTTTTTTTTTTACTAATTTCTTTTCTTTTCTTCCAAATTGTTGTCTGTTGCTTTGAATTTTCAATTCGTGCGAACATGCGTCGCGTTGAAAACCATCGCGCTACATTGTCCAGCTTTATGTTTCGTCAGACGGCTTAATTTTCTTGGCGACGCTCAGCTTACTTCGGCTGGTGATGTCATGTTCCAGAGAAAGCCGGGTGTGCGCTGAGTTACGTCTGGATCACTCTCAGCATGAGCACCAACCTTTTTTATTTGTTATTGTTGAGTTATCCAGGGGTTTTTTTTTCACTGTAATTACGCCGATATAATTCATCGTTCTATTTATAATTGTTTATTTTTAATAAAAACAAAATCACAGCCATTGAACTATAAGTGTTTTGTTTGCCATACTTATAGGTAATGTGCACTGAACAGATAGCCTAATACTTAAAGTTAAATTAAAATTTTGATATATCTTTTAATTTAAACACAAAAAAAAAAACAATTGGGACGCTGAAAACCTACACAGTAAAATGCTCTTATGGTTGTCAACGGGTTAATGTAGATTTATTTGTAAGAAAATTGCGTTAAAATAACTTAAACGTAATACGGAAATGAACGATGTAAAAAAAAAATGCAGAAAGTATTAAGAATTTTTTATTTGAATAATTTAAACCAGGGTTGCGGAGTCGGATGGTGAAAGTCCGACTCCAACTCCTTGAATTCCTAGAATGCCGACTCCGACTCCTTGACCCCTATATGGAAATCTATTCTGCAGATCCATATACCAGCCTCCCACATTTATTCAGCATTTTATAATTACTTTTCATGTATATCATTTTTTACATTTAATATTCACTCGTATGATAAATATGCTCACGTATACACTCAACCAGCTTTATTTATTTATTTTCATTTATTTTACTCACATTAACTCATAACAAGGCTTGACACCACTTGACGAAAAAAGCTACTTTTTGGGACCATGTCAAGGAAAGATTAGCAATATGTTGGGTTAGGTTACATTTAAACTTCTGCATATCAGTACGACCAGAAAAGCTGGTAGCAGGAAGGGAATTCCAAAGTCTAGCTGTTCAAGAGAAGAGACTATTAGAATAGAAAGCTTTTTGGCATCTAGGGACCTTAACAGTGAAGGGGTGAGATCTTGTTGCTAAACGGGTTTGTCGGGGATATGTACGGGGTACAAGTGCAACGAGTTCATCAGAACACATTCTATTAAAACATTCACAGAGATGCAACATTGTGACGATGGGACAAGAGCTGGAGCTTAGTTGATAACATGGAACCTATCCAAGATGGACAGGCTAGTGGTAGATGCATCAACCCAGATGTGACAACAATACTCCATGCATGAACGAGGTAGAGGGACAGGATACTCTCAGGCGTGAATAGTCTTCTAGCTCGGTAGAGGGAGCCCACCATCTTTACAGCAGTCTTTGCAATGTCCTCTATGTATTTGTTCCAGTTCATATTGTCCACAAAGTAAAATATGGTAAAACAGACCCAAAAAAGGAGTTTGAAGGTAGAATTCTCAGGTAGGGTGTTATTTTTCATTGATATAAGCGGTTCGAGAGGCATCTTGTAATTGTTAAAGGAGAGCAGCTTAGTTTTACTAGCATTAAATGTTGCCATCCATTTGTGTCCCCTTTCAACTATGGTCTGGAGGTCATATTCTAATGTTTTTGCCATTGTCTTAGATTTATGCACATCTGGGTTTCTTTTTTTGTTGTTTTTTTTTTTACATGGAGGTCACCACTTATCAAGGCTCGGATGCCACTTGGGGATCAATGGGATAGTATTGTAGTAATCGTTAGTATTGGCTTTTGATAGAGTGTCTTACTTAAGGGGGCGGTTTGTCAGGAATTTGTTTATGTTGGACATCCAAGTTGTAGTCAGGTGGGAAACAGGCAAACGGAAGAGAGTTCCATTACATCTTATAGAGCATTGTATCATCAGCAAATATACCCATCTCGGACACAATATTATCAGGGAGGTCGTTTTTCAATATCAGGAATAATAATGGTTCAAGGATCGACCCCTGGGACACTCGCATTAATGTTATGCTGCCAATGACAGCCCGTATGCTTCTATTATCTAAGATGGATCTAATTATATTTAGTATACATCCAGTTATAACGTACAATTTAATTTTCATTAGCAGCCCTTTGTGCCAGACTTTGTTAAAGGCTTTGGATGTGGCTCCACCTGCTTTATCCGGTACATGGTAAATGCATTCACAGATAAATCTTAAAGTAGAGCGACATTGCCTGAATCCATACTGTTTGTCAGAGAGAAAATTTGCTTTTGCGAGGTGGTGAACTAGTGTTTCATTAATTAAGATCTCAAAGATTTTAGTGAAGAGGAGGAAAAGATTAATGGGCGATAATTGAGAGGGTTTGTTCTTTCATCAGAATTCATGTATATTGGTACAACAGAGACCATCTTCCAGCTATTAGGGAAGCAAGATTCAGCAAGGCATTTATTGTAGAGCTTGGAAAGTATGAGGGCTAGCTCACTTAAACATTTTTTAATTAGTATAGCAGAGATGAGATCAGGCCGACACACTTTTGAGGTATCTAAGTTTTTTATGATATCGCAGACATGAGAAGGGGTATTTTACATCATCTAATGTGGCTTCAGTCCGCATCGGGAAATTTAGGAAGGAGTTGTTTGTTGGCTCTAAGACAGAGTTAAAGGCAATCGCCAGGACAACAGTTCTGCCTTCTCTGTTACCGTGCATGCAACCTTCTGGTTGTTGCTCAGTGGAGGAATTACTGATTGTCCTTTATTCACTAAACTAGTATAGATTTGTCAGAAATCACGAGTTCCTATCTTTGGCGATTCTATTCTGATTATTTCAGCATGCCTTCTTTTGGCTGTCACTATTTCTCTTTTACAATGATTTCTAGCATCTACGAATTTTGCCTATTTTTATTTGACTTATGACGTACAAACTAGCGGAATGCATGGCTGTCTTTGTGCCATAGCAGCTGAACAATCTGTAGTGAATGAGTGGGGCTTGCATGTGGAAACATGTGCTTCAATTCCCGCTTGGCACACTGTTCAGCAGGAAGAGAGAAGATATCAGTCCATGGGACATCTCGGATGTGATCTCTAATGGTTTCCCACTAAGCCCTATTGTTGTACCTTGCAGTTTTGAGCAATGATTCCTCACCTTGAGGTTGGGATTTAAATGTGATGTCAACTAGGTGGTCTGCGTTTCCAAGTTGACTGAATATATGAAGTGCCATGTCGCGCATGGAAAGGCACCCTGCACTCATCTCTGGTGGGCATTTCCGAGGCCACATTCCTGTGAATGAGGAGCTGGCTGATGGTTTACTCGTGTTGCATGATGGTGCCTATGCACATCCGTTTTGTCTAGCACCTCAATCTAGATCTGAAACTATGAAATAGAATGAAATGACAGCTCAATCCAAAAAATGTTAAAACCAGACACTCACGCCTCCTCCCTTGAAGCTTGCATTTACACATATCCGAGGACTTAGAAGTAACTTAAATGATGTAGAATCATTTCTCCTAGTAAACTCCCCAGATATCTTAGTACTAAGTGAAACTAACTTGCACTCCTCCAACTCCTCTAACATTTTTAACATGTCTGGTTATCTTCCATCTTGTTGTAAGGACTTTAACAGGAACGGACTTGGAGTCTATATTTGTAACACCCTCCCCATGTCTAAGGAATCTAAACTAGAATCAGGTGACCAGGCCTTCATGTGCTTTAAACTAAATTTACAACATAGCGTTAGCTACCTGTATTTTCTTTATTGTTCTCCATCAACCCAGAACTGTACTATAATCAATCATGTCTGACAGCATAGATGTAGCATTCTCCCTTGACACTAGCGCCCAAATACATTATTGACTCCAACACCCACCACAGAAATTGGCTTGGCTTCTCTAACTACACTGACACAGCTAGTAGCATCAGCCATAACTTTGCTATATCCCATTCCTTGACACAGACAGTAACATTCCCGACCCATCTCCCAGATCGCCAGGACCAGCAAGCCTCACTTGTGGATCTATTTCTGACAAGAGATCCTGAGGATTGTGTAACAAATGCTGATTGCCCACTTAGGAATGCTAAACTCTCGACCCCTCAAAATAAAATAAGGCTGACTGGGTTGCCATTAGAGATCACATCAGAGACGCTCCATGGGGAAATATCTTTTCTCTTCCTGCAGAATAGTGCGCAAATGAGACTACTGAATGGTTCAAAGCAGCAATTGAAGCACATGTTCTTACACGGAAGTTATATAGCAAACCCCACTCTCCCCAATGGTTTACTTCTATTTGCGGAGCTGCCATTGCTCAGAGTTAACATGCATACTGTAGATTTATCCAGCATAAGTCCTGTACAAACAGACAAAGTATATAGAAGCTAGAAGCAATTGTAAGAAAGAAGTAGCAACAGCTAAAAGCGAATACACAGAAACCACCAGGAAACACATTGTAGCTCATGATTTCTGGAAAATCTACAATAGTAAGAGTGTAGTAAATAATGGGCAATCAATAATTCCCTCACTATCCAACAATCATGAGGTTGTTTGCACAGCAACTGAGAAAACTAACATGTTTGCCCGTTACTTTCTCTCAAACCCTAGCTCGGACCCAGCAAACCATTCCCTCCCTGATTTTCTTCTGTGGACAGGAACCACACCAGATGATCTGAAAATCACCCCTTTTCGAGTACACAATATCATAAAAAACCTAGACACCTTAAAAGCACTTGGACCTGATCTCATCCTGGCTGTGCTATTAAAAAAATGCTCCACTGAGGTTGCTCCAGTTCTCTCTAAACTCTTTAAGAAATATCTTAACGACTCTTGCTTTTCATGACAGCTAGAATATTGCTTCTGTGGTTTACAAAATCTCTGGTGAACAAACTGACCCATTAAATTATTGCCCAATTAACCTCCT
Source organism: Euprymna scolopes (assembly GCF_053919585.1). Lineage (NCBI taxonomy): Eukaryota > Metazoa > Mollusca > Cephalopoda > Sepiida > Sepiolidae > Euprymna > Euprymna scolopes. The sequence continues at coordinate 70,691,508 of NC_136517.1, read as the reverse complement.
CCCGCTTTTCGCCAAAATATTTGAGTCTTAAATTAATCAAGCTCTAGCTCACCACCTTACAGCTCCTAAACTTCTGTTTGACCATCAATATGGATTTAGGCAAGCCCGTTCTACTACAGATATTCTAACTGTAATCTCTGAACGTATATACCAAGCACTGGATAAGACAGGGGAGGGGAGGGTGGTAGCCCTATATATATCTAAAGCTTTTGACAGGATATGGCATGATGATCTTCTCATGAAAATAAAATCTATGGTATTACTGGACGAATACTTAACATAATTAAATCCTTCTTAAATGAGAGAAGAATCCAGGTTGTCCTCGATGGGCATATGTCCAAAAAATTTGATATAAATGCAGGTGTACCTCAGGGATCGATCTTTACCTGATAAAATTGTCTCTGACATGGGTATATTTGCTAATGACACCACGCTCTATAGCAGGCACGTGGGGAAAACTAATGAGCACATATCTAAGGCAATGGCAAAAACCCTAGAGGAAGACCTTTAGTCTGTAATGGAATGGGGTCAGAAATGGATGATAACATTCAAAGCTGCCAAGACAAAGCTCGTTTCCTTTAATAATTACATGAAACCTTACCAACCACCAATAGCTATGGTTAAAGATACCATACTTGAAAGTACTTTGTCCAAACTCCTTGGCTTAACGTTCACCTGGAACATGAGTTGGAATAAATACATTGAGATCATTGCCAAGGCTGCTGCTAGAAAGTTACTCCTGAAAGTATCTTGTACCTCTATAAGGCCAACATTTGCCCATGTATCGAGTACTGCTGTCACATTTCGGCTGGTGCATCTGCTACTAGTCTCTCACTCCTGGACAGGGTTCTAAAGAGAGTCGCCAAATGTTGCATCTCTCTTTTTCTACAAGTATTTTAATGGCGGATGTTCTGATGAACTACAAGCTCTTGTACCCCCCCCCCGATGAAAATACCCCCGACAAACCCGACAAGCAGCGAAGTGCCACCCCTACACAGTAGAGATCTCCAGATGTAAGAAAGCCTTCTACTCTAATAGCTTCTTCCCCATAATTGATAGACTTTGGAATTCTCTTCCGGTTTCCTGCTTCCCCAACAGTAGTGACATGCAGAAGTTCAAGTGTAATGTGAACTGACATCTTGCTGCCCAACTCCCTACATAGTATCCCTGCAACTTAGGTCCACCTACATTAGTAGCCACCTACATCAAAGTGGCAACGTGCCTTGTTTGTTAGAAAATGTAATAAAAAAAAACTGGTAAAAAAAACAAACAAACAAGAAAATCAAAAAAATAAATTCATTTGACTTAAGGAGTCGGATAAAAAATTCAGACTCCGACTCCGACTCCGACTCCTTGTACTTTTAGAAATCTGACTCTGACTTCGACTTCAGCTAAAACTTCCGACTCCTTCCGACTCCGACTCCGCAACCCTGATTTAAATGCCAAAAAAAAAAACGAAACAATTAGGACACTGAAAACGTACACAGTAAAACAATACATTGTCAACGGGTTAAAGTTGATTTATTTGTAAGAAAATTGTGACAGTGTAGTTGTAATACAGAATAGTTGCAAAACATCAACATCCTTCCCATATTAAATAATAATTTCGAAATAATAGCGTTAATATTTTAGTGCACAGGTCAAATTCTGCAAAAGTAGCGATTTATGTTTATTTGTTTACGCTGTTATGGGTTTATGTTTATGTACGCATGCACAACCGGAAGTCGTGAACCAGATGTTGGGTTACAATACCCATTACAAGGTCATTTGAGTTTTATAATTATATAGATTTTATATAAAATATAAATTTTTTACCATATATGATATCACATACATCGCTATGGTATAATTATTACCATAAATCGGTATTTTTTTAGTTTACCAACCCCTCGGCATTCACCTTTGAATTGTCGACTTTAATAGGGTTTGGGGGACGCTGAGAACGAATATTGCATTTATTTCTTGCACAAACGAGTAGTTATTCATATTTGAAGACATTTGAAGACATTTAGTATCCAACGTAATCACTACAGTTTGGCAAGCAAGATGGCCGCGCGTGCATTTACTAAAAAACACCAAAAAGAGCCAAACAAACCAAAAAATGACCCCAGGCCTCCTTTCACTTTCTCATGATTGGACAAATAATTATTTTTATGATAAATAAAGACATTTATTTTCGTTTTTTGACACAAACCGATTTTTTTCTTCTGACACCAAATCTGATAATCAAACCTGTCGCAAATTTACCGTTTGCATGGTATGAACTCCTGGACCCTGGGACTTTTTGAAGAAATGTTAGTTTCAATAAAGTGGGGGATCACTTTTCTATGATAATTTAACCTAACATGAGCATCCACACGTTGACCCCCCCCCCAAAAAAAAAAACATTTTTGTAGAATCAAGAATCAAGAATGCGCTTACCACTTACCACCACTATGGACCATTTAACTAATTTCAACATATTTATTCAGTAGCAATTAGTGGTATGCTAATTGCCATTGGACCAGCCTACAATTAGACGGGGATGGTGGATTGTTCTATTTTGAGGCGCCTGATTGGCTAAACATGCCAGGAGGGGCAGGTGCCACTCTACAAATGCCAGCTGCTCTGGCATTCAGGGGTTTTACTGTTCTAGACTTCTGCCAGGAACTACACTGTCGATTATTGCATCCATTAAGCACAACATCTTCATTGGATTAGCTGGCTCACCCTAGCAATATTCTACATGGAGCTACGAACAGCCCCTGATTGGAGCAAAGAAGGAATGGGCTTCCTACTCCTTCAGAAACACTGTTCGTGTACCATGGAAAAGGCCCCCATGTGCTACCCAGAAGGTTGGCACCTGGTATTCGTTGGTAGCAGATTTTGCACTGACACAGAGCGCAGGTACACGCCAATAGAAGGCGAAGCAGCAGCAATCGCATGGGCGTTAGAAAAATGCTGTGTGTTTGTTATGGGTTGCCCTAATCTCATAGTGGTGACGGATCACGAGCCACTGAAGGGCCTGTTTAGTGATAGAGGTCTAAGCAAGATCCAGAACCCCCGACTGTTTAGATTGAAGGAAAACCCCTGAGATACCACTTCAACATACAACATTGTCCTGTGAAATGGCATAGAGGGCCCGACGCTTTCTCCCGTAACCCAATGTCTGTGATGAACGCCCTCCTTGACGTATTTCCCTTCCAGCCTTCCAATTCAGATACTTCAGAATCCGAGAACCTCAATAGCATAGTTGAATCTACTGCTCTCATATCAACATTTGGGTACAATGACAACGTAGCGATCACATCACCAGGCAGCAGGACGTCATGACCCACAGTACCAAAAGTTGATAAGTACGGTACAGCAAGGTTTTCCTGAAACACGAACTCTCACTTCACCCGGTCCGTGAGTACTGGGAAGTACGGCACCGCCTCAGCACCCATGATGACCTGGTGCTCTTAGACAGAAGAATAGTCGTTCCAAAAGGGCAACGAGGAAATATACTGTGCTGCCTGCATTCAGCACATCAGGGCATAACTGGAATGAAAACCCGAGCAAACGAATCCATATATTGGCCTGAAATGAATGCCTCCATCCGCAATACCAGGGAGAACTGCATGACTTGTACAAGGATCGCACCAAGCCAACCCCGGGAACCAATTACATTGACACAGTCCCCAGAGTGGCCATTCCAGGAGATTGTCATGGATCTGTTCCACGTTGGTAACCACAGATACCTTGCTTGCGCTGACAGATTAACTGGCTGGCTCATCTTGTACCACCTAAGCCAAGGGCAGGCACATCTCAATCTGTCGGGAGATATTTCAAGCATATGGTTCCCCAGAAGAACTCAGCAGTGATGGTGGCTCGCCGTTCACATCCCTCTCATTCAAGCAGTTTCTAGAGAAATGGTCTGTAAAGCACAGGTTATCATCTGTGGCCTATCCACAATCCAATGGTCGAGCAGAGCTAGCTGTCAAAACAGCCAAGAGGGTTGTAGATGGCAACACAGGACCACAAGGGTCCTTAGATAACGACAAGGCTGCCAGGGCTATCCTACAATACAGAAATACCCCTATACAGGGTATCGGCCTATCCCCAGCACAGCTTCTGCTCCACAGGCGACTTCGAGACTACCTCCCCTCTCACCCGACCCTTTACAAGCCACATCCGGAATGGATCGCCGCGGCTCGAAAGCACAAGATAACCCTGTCTCGGCGCAACATGCGGCTCATAGAGATGTATAAACGTACGGCCCATTCTCTCCGTCCACTACAAAGAAACAACCGTCTCTGGGACATCTCTGGTTGGGTGATTGAAGCCCTCCCCAATCGGCAGTACCGTATCAGAATTGATTGCTCTGGTAGAATCACCTTGCAGAATCGGCGGTTCCTCAGAAAACTTGAGGCTCCCACATCTCCAAAACCCATCCCAAGCGCGCTACCAGGGGCCCCACCTCACATACCCCAAGTGACAGAGACAAACAGCCATGTCGTACCAGACCCTCAATTTGACCTTCGGACACAGCAACCCGGCAGGAACATCACTCCAGAAGAAGTACCTGAACCTCCTAGACCAATGCCAGCCAAGTCGGCGCGGGCACTTGTGAGGCTATTCCCATATAATCAATCTGGCCGTGAGGAGCTCATTCCTCCTCGGAGGCCGTTACCCCCACGTGATGGGAGAGGGGAGATGTAGAATCAAGAATCAAGAATGCGCTTACCTTCCCTCTCCACCATTATGGACCATTTAACTAATTTCAACATATTTATTCAGTAGCAATTAGTGGTATGCTAATTGCCATTGGACCAGCCTACAATTAGACGGGGATGGTGGATTGTTCTATTTTGAGGCGCCTGATTGGCTAAACATGCCAGGAGGGGCAGGTGCCACTCTACAAATGCCAGCTGCTCTGGCATTCAGGGGTTTTACTGTTCTAGACTTCTGCCAGGAACTACACTGTCGATTATTGCATCCATTCAGCACAACATCTTCGTTGGATTAGTTGGCTCACCCCAGCAATATTCTACATTTTTGTTTATATTGGGGCAGGGGGGATGTCGGCGGTGGCCAGGGGGGGGTGTTGGGGCGTTGTTGTAATTGTACTATCTAGAAATATTTCCTGTGAAGGTGTGTTTTGCAATGAGCATAAATAAATGTCAAGGTCAGACGTTTAAAACCAGTCACGGTATGTTCTACGTCTCCATCAGGACAGGAACTTAAGAAAAACTCTACATTTTGGCTCCAAATCAAAGGAGCAGAAATGTAGTTTACCACGATGCTCTTCTATGAAACTGTTCATGCGTCACGTCACCAATTATGCACTTCTTCGATGGGGCGAGGTGTCCGATGGTGGAATCTTCTCTGCTGCATCAACCACCAGACCGGATAGTACTGGACTCAGTTACGGGTTCAGTTATTGGTAATCCTGGGGCGCGCCGACGAAACAGTCTCACAATTCAAAAAAAAAAAATTAGTAATTCAAGATAGGAATTGAAAAAATTTTAAAAATTATAAGTCGAAGTACGAAGGAGAAACAAACGACTCCAGGGAGTAGATTATATGAAATGTATTAAATAAGTAATAAAAAGAAAAGGTATACATATCTATTTATATATAATCTATACAGTTCTGGAATACAAGTTTAGTAGATATCAATGACTGTTACATTTGTGGGGGTCGCCTGGCCTTTTTTTGGGAACTGACTTCCTCCACAAATAATAATAAGAAGAAATCTTATGTGCAACACAAACGGAGGTTTATTTCTGGAATAGAAATAACAAACAATAACAAGTTAAAACATAGTTCTCAATATTTCAGAGTTCTTTTTTTTTGAGTTCATATGAAAGATGGAGAGTCTCTTTTTTGTTTCTTTGAATGTTCAAATTTGTAACATTGACAATATTAATGTTCATCTGTTAAAAGAGAGTATTAATGCGCGGAGCAGTGAAAATGAAATAATTGATGTTTGCACGTGTGGTAAGTCCATATGAGAAAGCGTTGAATGAGTCGGAAGAGTTTAAAGAGACGAAAGAATGCTCGAAAGGCTAAGAGACTAAAAAGATAGATTTTGTGTTTGCGCATGTTTATATTCGATTTGATCGGCTCCAAACGAGCTCTAGAAAATCAGTTTTAAAATGTGTCCTAGGAGGAATTCCATTGGACGAAAGATATGACATGGGGTGCTTTCAACTATGTACGCACCTTTGGTATATAAAGGTCACGCCGGAATTTGCGTGGGTGTCATTTTTCATTTTTTTAACGCGCCGAAACAATCAATTGCACTGCGCGCCTAAATTGTATTTAACGATTTTAAATTTGAATATTAAACTGTGCCAACTGGCACAAATACTCCCCCCAGATTGGAAAAAAAAAAAAGAAGTTTTTTTCAATATATAATGTATTCCTTGAAATGTTTCGGCCAGTGGACTTTCCTACCCGTTTTTGTCGTGGGTTTGGTGTCCTCGTCATTTTCTGCTGGTCTCCCATGTTCAAAGGGAATTTGTTCTGGTGGGGAAATTGTCTGAGGGTATTCCTCAATGTATGCTGGTTTAATTCGGTCGATCACGATGTTGTCTTTCCTGTCTTTCCGTTGGACAGTAAAATATTTTTCACTTCTGTCCAAAACTTGGTATGGTCCAGTGTAATTTGGACAAAATGGCTTTTTGACCGTATCATTCCTGATAAACACAAATTTGCATGTGTGAAGGTCGTTCGGTATATATGTTTGTTTGTCAGCCCTCCTGGTGGGGGTAAATTTGAGAGAAGACATTTTGTTCTTTAATTCCGTCACAAATGTAGCCGTGGGTGAAATATCTGTGTATGCATTAAAATACTGTCCAGGTAGTGTGACTACGGATCCAAAAACTAGCTCTGCTGGTGTGCTTTGTAAGTCTTCTTTTATTGTGTTTCGGATCATTAATAGGATTAATGGTAAATTATCTGACCAGTCCACGTTGTTAAGACTCGTGGCCAAAGAAGTTTTTAGCTGTCTGTGAAAGCGTTCGACGAGGCCGTTTGAGCAAGGGTGATAAGCAGTAGTCTTTATGTGGGTTGTTCCCAACAATTGGTTGAATTCTGCGAAGAGTTTTGATTGAAATTGCGAACCTCTGTCCGTTGTGAGTATTGACAGTACTCCAAAAATTGCTATCCAGTCTTTTAGTATTGTTCCAGCTACTGTCGCTGCCGATGTGTCTTTCACGGGTATGGCTGTTGGCCATCTGCTGAACCTGTCGACTATAATGAGAATGTGGGTGTGTCCTTTTGAGGGCAGTAATGGCCCCACCAAGTCAACATGGATATTGGTGAACCTGGCATCAGGCGCACTGAAAGTGCCCAGCAGTGACTTCGTGTGCCTGTGTATTTTATTTTTCTGACAGGATACACACGTCTTGGTCCAATTTCGAATATCTGCATTCATATTCGGCCAAACAAAGCGGTCTGTTATTATTTTTATGATGGCTCGTTTGCCTGGATGCGACATATTGTGAAAATGTAGAAAAACATGTCGTCTGATGCTTGGCGGTATGTATGGACGCGGTTGTTCTTTTGCTGTATCACAATAAAGTGTTGTTACACTAAAAGGTACGGGCATTTCCTTCAGTTGCAAAGACGTTTTCTGTTGTACGTCAGTGAGTGTCTTGTCCGTCTTTTGTTCTTGGGCAATTAATTCCATAGTTAACGAACTGGAATTTAGTGAAGTTATTGCAGCTCGTGATAATGCGTCTGGCACAATGTTTTCTTGCCCCTTGACGTATCTGATGTCTGTGGAATATTGGGCAATATAATCAAGGTGTCTGATTTCTCTTGGACCATATTTATCTACATGTGTATGCAGTGCATATGTTAACGGTTTATGGTCAGTGTAAATACAGAAGTTTCTCCCTTCTAACAGATGTCTAAAATGTTTAATTGACAAATAAATTGCTAATAGCTCCCTTGAAAAGGTACTGTACTTTGTCTGTGTCTTGCTCAGTTTGGCTGAGAAAAACGATATAGGGGTCATTGTATCCCCTGTCAGTTAATGTATAACTGCTCCTACAGCTATGTCTGACGCGTCTGTTGTAAGTGTAAGCTTCGATTCTTCGCTGTCCTTAATATAATTCAATTTTGTGAAATTGACTAAGGCAGTTTTAGCTTGATGGAAAGCTTTTAAAGCTGATCCGTCCAGTTTTAATTGTTGGTTTTTCGTTTTGTTCTTCAATAATGACGTTAACGGTGCAAGGATTGTGGAACAGTTGGGTAAAAATCGTCTGTAGTAATTAATTATACCTATGAAGCGACGAACTTGTCTAACAGACGTAGGTTGTGGAAAATCCGTAATGGCGCTTACTTTTTCGGGTAATGGTGATATACCATCCTTATCAATTGAATGTCCAAGGAAGTTTACTTCTTGCTGACTGAAAATACATTTGTCCAAGTTTATTTTTAAACCGTAATGGGACAGTTTTTGAAAAACTTGTTCCAAGTGTTGTTTATGTTCGTCGAGGTTTCTACTAGCAATTAGGACATCGTCCACGTAAGCGAATACGAATGGAAGGCCCCTAAAAACCTCGTCTATTAACCTTTGGAAGGTTTGACAAGCGTTCCTAAGTCCGAATGGCATTCTGACGAATTCATAAAGTCCAAATGGTGTGGTCAGTGCTGTTTTGTGTATATCTTCATCCGCCACCGGTATTTGGTAATACGCTTTTACTAAATCCAGTTTGGAAAATACCGTGGCATTTTGCAGTCCGATTGCAAAATCGTGAATGTGTGGGATAGGGTATCTATCCGGTACAGTTTGTGCATTTAATCTCCTGAAATCGCCGCATGGACGCCATGTTGTCGCGTCTGCTTTCTGTACCATGTGTAGAGGAGATGACCACGCACTTTTGGAAGGTCGGATAATTCCTTGTTGCAACATACGTTGAAATTCGTCTTTTGCGATCTTGTACTTATCCGGCTTCAGACATTTGGGGGTGGCGTAGACGGGTTGTCTATTCGTTTTAATATAATGCTTTGCATTATGTTTAATATTATCCGTGACTTTGAATGGTTGAGTAAGTTGTGGGTATTTTTGAAACAGCCGACGAATGTACGTCTCTTCAGGTAAGGCAGAACTAATCCCAATAGACTGGTATCTTGTGGTGATACCTTTAATTACGATTTTTGTTTGGTTATCAGTCAGTGTGCGACTAGTCATGTCTACCGATAGATTAAACCGTGCTAGGAAATCTGCTCCTAATATTGGTGTCGTCACGTTGGCTATGGTAAAAATCCACGGAAATGTGCGGCGCAGGCCGAGATTGACGTCTAAATATTTTTCACCGTATGTCGGTATTTGTGTGCCATTAGCTGCTTGGAGGTGGTAAGGCTGTGGAATAGCTTTTTGTTTACGTAGAGGTGGTATCACGCTGATTTCAGCTCCAGTGTCTATTAAGAAATTATATCCATGATTATTATCACGAATAAAAAATAGACGACCTTTAGTGGAAAATCCAGCGACAGTCGTCGTCTTTACTGGCCGGAATATTCGTTTCCCTGATTCTTGTTTTTAAAAGAACAAGGATAAGTGCAACGCCGAGCTTGTGTGCCGAATTTTTTGTGGTAAAAACAGATTTCGTTCGCTCGTTCCCGTGTGTTGCTTCGACCTCTACTAAGACTTCGTTTTCGGTAGTCCGATCGTTTATTAAATGAGTAACGATGGTTTATTTGTATTAATTCCTGCACTTGTCAAGTGAGATTTTCGACCGTCATTTTTAGTCCCGATATATTGTCGTCGCACGTCTGTTTCTGCTGTGCTTGTGCTGAGTTTACTTTGCGGTGCCTCAGATTTTCATGGATTTGATCTGCCATATCGGCGAGTTTTTCAATATTTGTCTCTTCCGTTGTGGGTGCTAGGATTTGTACTATTGTGTCTGGAAGTTTATCCAGCCACAGACTTCTCATTATATTTTCGGACATTTTGTTGTCCCCTAGCAATGTACGCATGTATCGCAAAAGTTGTGACGGAGTGCGATCTCCCAATTCTACTTGGGTGAAAAGATTGCGTAACCTTGCTTCGTTTGAAAAGCCCGTCCGTCGTAAGATGGCCTTCTTAAGTTCGTCATATGGGTTGTCTTCAGGCACATTCTCCGATAAATCCGCCACCTCTTCGACGACGTCTGCCGGGAGTTTTTCCACCAAGTAACAGTATTTGGTTCGTTAAGACGTTATCCGCTTTGCGTCGAAAAGGGCCTGGATTTGGATAAACCAGGTCTTTATGTTGGTAGGATTAAATGCTGGTATATTTACCGTTAACGTTGCCAGAGGTTTTTCAACACAGGAAGGTGCCATGTTTGTTTTCTTCGCTCGAAAGTGATTTCAAAGCCTTTAAACTGTCAACTGACTTTTTCTGATGATGCGGAGCTTGAAATTGTGGTCGAAAAAAAATTGTCGCTTTTTCCGCTGAGTCATGGTTGTTTAATAGTTTATAAGATTCCGTTGTGCATATGATTTCTGCGTCGGATCACCAACTTGTGGGGGTCGCCTGGCCTTTTTTGGGGAACTGACTTCCTCCACAAATAATAATAATAAGAAATCTTATGTGCAACACAAACGGAGGTTTATTTCTGGAATAGAAATAACAAACAATAACAAGTTAAAACATAGTTCTCAATATTTCAGAGTTCTTTTTTTTTGAGTTCATAAGATGGAGAGTCTCTTTTTTGTTTCTTTGAATGTTCAAATTTGTAACATTGACAATATTAATGTTCATCTGTTAAAAGAGAGTATTAATGCGCGGAGCAGTGGAAATGAAATAATTGATGTTTGCACGCGTGGTAAGTCCATATGAGAAAGCGTTGAATGAGTCGGAAGAGTTTAAAGAGACGAAAGAATACTCGAAAGGCTAAAAAGATAGATTTTGTGTTTGTGCATGTTTATATTCGATTTGATCGGCTCCAAACGAGCTCTAGAAAATCAGTTTTAAAATGTGTCCTAGGAGGAATTCCATTGGACGAAAGACATCACATGGGGTGCTTTCAACTACGTACGCACCTTTGGTATATAAAGGTCACGCCGGAATTTGCGTGGGTGTCATTTTTCATTTTTTTAACGCGCCGAAACAATCAATTGCACTACGCGCCTAAATTGTATTTAACGATTTTAAATTTGAATATTAAACTGTGCCAACTGGCACACATTCAATAGCCGCGTGGAGAAACTCTAAGTTAAAATCTTTCTTGGTTGTGTCCATGGATTTTTTTTTTTTTTTTTAACAGATCAAATTAACTATAGTCCTTGGTCAGAGTGAAGAAGAAAGAAAACAAATTTCCGTTAGAATAAGCAAGCAAATACTATACTTCTCTATTGGTTCGTTAATATTTAAGTGTTATAATTCAGTGATACTTCTCGTCTTAAATGTACAAACTGTAACTTCGGTGGGGAGAGAGGGTGGCGATGTTCGACCCGGAAAGAGCGAATTCCGACTCAGACTGCCCAAATTGGGTCCTGCATGTCCTTATATATCAGAGCATTGGGTGGTGCAGGGAAATCCCCAACTTTTCGTCGACCAATCACAACTCCCGGCGTCACCAACCAGACCGCTCCCATTGGACAATTCGAGCGACGGCAGAACACTGGCCACCTCCCACAACATAAAAAAAAACAATCGGCCATTCCGGGTACTGGATAACCACATCAGCACCGAAATCGACCTCGGGTTCAACACTCTGAACTCGGGTTCAATTAATATTTTGGATTCATTTCTCTTATCCTCAGTTTTATCAAAGGAAAGAAATATTTCCCTTTTTGCACTGGATATGACTGTATATGACATTTGTCACCATCGTTCGACTTGAAAACAAAATGTATGTTTTTGAAATTATCATTCTGTCCATTAGTCAGAAGCCATCAAGTCCATTCTAACTAGATCACTATTATTGTTTCGGCTTTAAAAAAAATAGGGGAAAAAAAAATACTTTGGCAGAATTGAAGCCAGCAAGGTTCTCTGGTAGTGCCCGGCACAAGATATTAATATTTCTCTCTTAATTAAAAGTTAATGGTCACTGACGATTTCACGCTGCCTCTCTTTGGTGTTACACTTCAATGAAAAGTTCTACAAAAGGATATGATGAAAAACTGATCTGATCTGATTGTGGTATGTTTTCAGTATTCAATGTGTTAGATAAGATTTAAGCATCGAGTTGAAATTTACTTCCCTCTTACAACATCCACTTACTGGAAAGGTGCCCACAAATTGCGTACCTAAGTGTGCAGAAAAGTCCCGTGCGATGTGCGGGTATCTTTGCTAGTGTTATAATATATCTCCATAGCAACTACGTCCCTTCAGCAACTACTGTTGCTACCAATTCATTGCTCTTGCAAAAACAGAAGTAACAAGTGAAACAGAGAATGAAAGGACGATAATTGAGGGGATTTTATTGAAAGCAAACATTGTTATTACATATGTGTACGTTATGTTTATGGGGGCAAAAAAAATAAGACTGAAATTAAACAAAGAACAAGTGAATTTATTGGAAGCCTGGAAAAATCATGGATTACGATGTGGGCATGAAAAATAATATGGTTAAGCTTAAACATGGAAAAGTAAAGGACTAGTTGTTAAAACTGGAAAAGAAAAGGACAAGATATTCTAGTAAAAATATAATAAATTTATAACTTAAAATATTGCAGCATTAAGAATTGATTATATAATGTTATAAATTGAATTTAAAAAAAAATTCTTAATGCTGCAATATTTTAAGTTATAAATTTATTATATTTTTTACTAGAGTATCTTGTCCTTTTCTTTTCCAGTTTTAACAACTATTCCTTTACTTTTCCAGTTTTAACAACTAGTCCTTTACTTTTCTATTGTCATAACATATATATCTCTACTATGACATAAAAGTCACTTTGCGTGTGAGTCCCTTTCTCATAGGTTCTGAAACGGCTGAGTCTATCTTACAGATTTCATATAAAACTAATTCAGTGTTCTTCGATATATTTTGTACAGAAATTCATCTGATAAATATGGAAAATCGAAAAAATCTGATCTTAAAAATAGTTTTTCTCTCTTTATAGACAAAAAGAATAATTTTTACGGAGGAATATTTTACGTTCCAAGGGAGATAAAATTTCTGCAAATCATTTCTTCTAAAAAAAACAACAAATTTATTATAATCTAAAGATATAGGTTAGTGGTCGATCATTCGACTATAGATCGAATGATCGACTGTTCAAGCCCGGGGGCACCTCACCATTTAATTTTAACTTATTAATGAGTTCAATTTACGATAAAAGAAGAAGTCCAATTTAAATTTGCCACAAATCATTTCTTCATTTGCATATTTTAAAACTAAACATTAATCAGAAGTGACATTGTAACCAAACACAGAATTTGATGAACGACATTATCATTATTATTTTTTTAGTTTATTTGTTTTGTGAATTAGATCACTAGGCAAATTATTCCTCATAATATATACTAATCAATAAAAGATTCTATAATAATACATATACAATCTACATAAATGAGAATATTGTGTTAAAACGTATTGTACGACCGGGCAACGCCAGGCTGCTAGCTAGAATATATATATAGTCATCGACATACAGTCCTGTTTCGTTGTATCACAACTCATCAGTACTGCTAGACTAGCACCTCTCCCAAGCCGAGGATTGAACCTAGAACCATCGCGTTGACAGTCAGCAGTTCTACCAATTGACCCACAGGAGTGGCGCCTGTAAATTATCTTGCCAAATGTCTATTTAAACAAATATTTGTCCGCCACTTTTACAGTGCTCTAACTGCTTGTTTATAAACAAACAGTGAGCGTCGCATTTTTGCTACACAGAATATTCCGCGTTTCATTCACGCTAGAATTCATCAGGCTTATGCAAGGATTTTGTGGTTATCTATACGCACCTTCTATTGAGTTTTTAGTACGCCAATCAGCTTTCTAGTTTCCATTGCACACTTCCTAATCAGCCAATGAGACGGCACTTACAGGACAAAGGCCCAGTTGACCTCCGGTTCACCCGTTCCTTTGTGTGTGCTGTTTTGGTGGGGAGCGTAGGTATCTAGTGTCTGACCTATTTTAAATCTAGGTTAAGTGTGTTTTTTTATGTTAGTTTATATATATATATATATATATATATATATATATATATATATATATATATATATATATGATAATTTATGTATATGTATGTTTATTTTATTTGTCTATTTTATATTGTTATTGTTAGTTTTAAAATTATTTTGTATTGCTATCCTGGAGTAAAGTTTATCCTGTGAACATAGTTGTTTGCTATTTCTCTCCTACAGTTTAATAGATGTTGGTGTTCTTTAAAGTATAGGATAGCAAATTTTTCATGAAGGCATAATGTACATGGATCGTCTAGGTCTCTACATGTGTTTGCTTGTCTTACTATTTTTCATTCGACTACCAGTGAACGTCCGGTTTCTTTGAGTCCCCAGTATTTGTTTACTAGAGTTGTTTTCATTCAGTGTTTTTTATTTTTGAATGTACTTTTGTGGTCATAATATCGGGTTTCGAAATCTAAGGAAATCATACCTACATAATATTTTTTGTTATTTGGGGTTTCTTTCGTGAATATTGTGGCCTGGTAAACTATGATTTTGGTTAGACATTTATTTTGAAGTGGGCAAAGTGTGCAGGTTCTGCAGTTGTATTTATTTTGTTCATTATTAGTATTTTTATTTTTATTTCTAGTATGGTTGTCGTTGTCCGGAGTTGGTTCATTTATCATCATTATTATTATTATTATTATTATTATTATTATTATTATTTCTACTAGTTACATATGTGTCCACTGTATTTTTGTCATGGTGTCGACTTTTTTTTATTGTTTATTTTGTTGTTTTCATTGCTTTTATTTAATATTTTGTTATTATCATCTCTAAATTTTTGCAGCAGCTGTAGGATAACTTTAGGTTATTTTTAGTGAAAATTTTGTGTAAGGGATTGGTTGCAGGGAAGTG
>NC_136517.1:70496555-70674055 GCF_053919585.1 Euprymna scolopes | reverse complement strand
AATACACTTTTATTTACATATATTAATACACTTTTATATACATGTATTAATACACTTTTATATACATGTATTAATACATTTTTATATACATGTATTAATACACTTTTATATGCATATATTAATACACTTTTATATACATGTATTTATACACTTTTATATGCATGTATTAATACACTTTTATATGCATATATTAATACACTTTTATATGCATATATTAATCAACTTTTATATACATATATTAATACAGTTTTATATACATATATTAATACACTTTTATATACATGTATTAATACACTTTTATATACATGTATTAATACACTTTTATATACATTTATTAATGCACTTTTATATAATGTATTAATACACTTTTATATGCATATATTATTCCACTTTTATATACATATATTAATACAGTTTTATATACATATATTAATACACTTTTATATACATATATTAATACACTTTTATATACTAGTATTAATACACTTTTATATGCATATATTAATACACTTTTATATACATATATAAATACACTTTTATATGCATGTATTAATACACTTTTATATACATGTATTAATACACTTTTATATACATGTATTAATACACTTTTATATACATATATTAATACACTTTTATATACATATATTAATACACTTTTATATACATGTATTAATACACTTTTATATGCATGTATTAATACACTTTTATATACATATATTAATACACTTTCATATACATGTATTAATACACTTTTATATACATATATTAATACACTTTTATATACATATATTAATACACTTTTATATACATGTATTAATACGCTTTTATATACATGTATTAATACACTTTTATATACATATATTAATACACTTTTATATACATATATTAATACGCTTTTATATACATGTATTAATACACTTTTATATACATATAATTATACACTTTTATATACATGTATTAATACACTTTTATATACATATATTAATACACTTTTATTTACATATATTAATACACTTTTATATACATATATTAATACACTTTTATATACATGTATTAATACACTTTTATATACATATATTAATACACTTTTATATACATATATTAATACACTTTTATATACATATATTAATACACTTTTATTTACATGTATTAATACACTTTTATATACATATATTAATACACTTTTATTTACATATATTAATACACTTTTATATACATATATTAATACACTTTTATATACATGTATTAATACACTTTTATATACATATATTAATACACTTTTATATACATGTATTAATACACTTTTATATACATATATTAATACACTTTTATTTACATATATTAATACACTTTTATATACATGTATTAATACATTTTTATATACATGTATTAATACAGTTTTATATACATGTATTAATACACTTTTATATGCATGTATTAGTACACTTTCATATACATGTATTAATACACTTTTATATACATGTATTAATACACTTTTATATACATATATTAATACACTTTTATATACATATATTAATACACTTTTATATACATGTATTAATACACTTTCATATACATGTATTAATACACTTTTATATACATGTATTAATATATTTTTATATACATGTATTAATACACTTTTATATACATGTATTAATACACTTTTATATGTATATATTAATACACTTTTATATACATGTATTAATACACTTTTATATACATGTATTAATACACTTTTATATACATGTATTAATACACTTTTATATACATGTATTAATACATTTTTATATACATGTATTAATACACTTTTATATACATGTATTAATACATTTTTATATACATATATTAATACATTTTTATATACATGTGTTAATACACTTTTATATACATGTATTAATACACTTTTATATACATGTATTAATACACTTTTATATACATATATTAATACACTTTTATATACATGTATTAATACACTTTTATATACATATATTAATACACTTTTATATACATTTATTAATACACTTTTATATACATGTATTAATACACTTTTATATACATGTATTAATGCACTTTTATATACATATATTAATACACTTTTATATACATATATTAATACACTTTTATGTACATATATTAATACACTTTTATATACATGTATTAATACACTTTTATATACATGTATTAATACACTTTTCTATACATATATTAATACACTTTTCTATACATATATTAATACACTTTTATATACATGTATTAATACACTTTTATATACATGTATTAATACACTTTTATATACATATATTAATACACTTTTATATACAGGTATTAATACACTTTTATATACATGTATTAATACACTTTTATATACATGTATTAATACACTTTTATATACATGTATTAATACATTTTTATATAGATGTATTAATACACTTTTATATACATGTATTAATACATTTTTATATACATGTATTAATACACTTTTATATACATGTATTAATACATTTTTATATACATATATTAATACATTTTTATATACATGTGTTAATACACTTTTATATACATGTATTAATACACTTTTATATACATGTATTAATACACTTTTATATACATTTATTAATATATTTTTTTATACATGTATTAATACACTTTTATATACATGTATTAATACACTTTTATATACATGTATTAATACACTTTTATATGCATATATTAATCCACTTTTATATACATATATTAATACAGTTTTATATACATATATTAATACACTTTTATATACATATATTAATACACTTTTATATACATGTATTAATACACTTTTATATACATTTATTAATACACTTTTATATGCATATATTAATACACTTTTATATATATGTATTAATACACTTTTATATACATGTATTAATACACTTTTATATACATGTATTAATACACTTTTATATACATGTATTAATACACTTTTATATACATATATTAATGCACTTTTATATACATATATTACTGCAAACAAATAAACATTCAGAATTAACTTGTCCGTTCGCTTTTTAAAGCTTTTCTGCCCTTATTTGCTTAACGTCTACATGAAGTTCATACTTCATTACTAAAAGTTTTAAAATGCTCTGGACACGGTTCTTTGATTTCTTTGGTGCCGGCTGGACACTGCCATTGTCTGTCGTTGGCTTCTTCTGAAATAACTAACGTTTTATTGTATTTTTTCGCTTTCGACTCAAGGGAAAAATATAGATGAAAATTTCACAATGAGTGTATAATTATACATAAAAGAAAACATTTCAAAGATTTTTGAATTAAAAGGAAATTAGATTTAAACGTATACTTGTATTCCTGTTAAACAATTTGTGTTGAATTAGGGTTGAGATCAATAAATCTTAAAGGCACCAAAATTTTATCAGAGATCAGTGCCACCCAGACATGAACATTAGGATCTTGAGTCAAAAACTTGTGAATGATTAGATTTGTTATTCTTTTGCTATTTGATAGACTTTAGTAACCAATGACAACAGATTTCCTTCTTGATCTTCTACAATGTGGGGAGATTGGTAGTTCATCGGACCAGAACCTTTCAATATCCACGATCTTTGCCAGAGTGACTGTCAAGTACCAAGTGATCAACCGGGACCCAGAACGGTTGAATTTGGTGACGTCACTCACTGGACATCGTTGGAGGAGTAAGGCGTACATTTTAGTGGTGCCGTTACAACCAGAATATATATATATATATATTTATATATATATATATATATATATATATATATATATATATATATATATATACAGTTGTGCCCGATATTATTCATACCCCCCTTGAAAATTGAGTTTATTAGGTGTAACTTTTGTAAGAATTTATTGTTTACGTCCATATTGATACATATTCTTAATAAACCTCTTCTGATCATTTTCGTCATTTTAAAATCTCGGGATACTTGTAATAAAAGAAATATACAGCTATTTATAAAATCTGCAATGTTCAAAAATAATCATACCCCCTTATTTTTTCAGTATTAGTCGAGTTTCTGACTGTTTGTTTTCTGTTTGATTCTTATTTTGAATGCTTTTATACAACCTTTGATTAATTTCATTTCGTTTTTTGCATTTTTCAGAAATTAAAATGATATCAACTGAAAACCAATAAAAGAATAAAAATTATTAGAATGGGGAAGAAAAAAGAGCTTAGTAATGATCTTAGGACTAAAATAAATAGAATTGTGAATTCACATAAGGATGGTTTAGGTTACAAGTCAATTTTCAAGAAATTTGAGGTCCCTACAGCAACAGTACAGAGCATCATCAAAAAATTCCAGAGCCACCACACAACAAACAACTTGATTGGTAGAGGAAGAAAAAGGAAACTGTCTGCTAGAGCCACCAGGAATATTGTAAGAAGTGTTAATGCAAATCCAACCACCACTAATAAGGACATTTTAGAAAATCTGGAGTCTTCTGGCATAAAAATATCAAGACAAACATTGCAAAGGACTCTGCATGAAAATGGTCTGAAAGGAAGAAGACCAAGAAGGACTCCATTGCACACCGGAAAACACCTTGCAGCACGTCTAAAGTTTGCTAGGACCCATGTGAATTCTCCAGAGTCCGTTTTCTCAAGTATTTTGTGGACTGACGAAACAAAAATTGAATTGTTTGGCCATATGGATGCTTCTTACGTTTGAAGGAAGAAAGGAGAAGCTTACAACCCAAAGAACACCATACCCACGGTGAAACATGGTGGTGGTAGCCTAATGTTTTGGGGCTCCTTTTCGGCTAGTGGTCCAGGTAGTTTGGTCAAGATAGATGGAACCATGAAGAAGGAGCAATATTTGGAGATACTCAAGAAAAACATTAGACAGGATGCGGAGAAGCTCCATTTAGGACCAAACTGGGTCCTTCAACAGGATAATGATCCAAAACATACTGCCAAAATAGTCAAGAAATGGTTTGAGGATAATCAAATTAATGTTTTGAAATGGCCTAGCCAGAGTCCCGACCTGATCCCTATCGAAAACCTCTGGCACATATTGAAAACTGAGGTTAAAAAGCGGAAACCTAGAAATTTGAGGGATTTGGAGAACTACTGCATTGAAGAATGGTCAAAAATCAGTGTTGATGCTTGTAAAAACCTTGTTGATAAATATCCCAAACGGTTACAGGCAGTTATTAAGAATAAAGGGCATGCTATTGACTATTAGTAAGAGAGGTATGAATAATTTTGAACTAGTGCCATTATTGTTTTTCTTTGTATAATGTTTCAAACTTGCATAATTTATTTATTTGTTGAGTTTAAATTAAATGCTTATGCTTGATTTATTGTTTGAAATCCCTTTAATATTGTCTACCTTCTGGTTTGAGCAATATTCTTATAGAAATCTCAAAGATCCGAGGGGTATGAATAATATCGGGCACAAGTGTATATACATATACATATAAGAAAATAAAAATACAACCAGAATACTGCGGACATTGTCTTTTTCTTCAATGGATTTTTTTTCTTACAGAAAAAAAGAAACAAGGGAAGAGGGGGAGAAAGGACTGTGGTAGAGGCTGTACAAAAGCTATCCTGATTAAAAATGCCCAACGGGGAAAACATTGATAAGCTAATCAAGTGCATGCAGGAGTCAGTGATCCTTGCCAAAAGCAGAGTATCGTAACGAATGTGATGCAGGCCATTCTGATTGAAACAATGATAGATATATTGTAGGATGCGACCAAGATGAAGATCTTAAGAAATAGCTGACACACCTTAGATGAAGCACATAAGCAAAGAACCATGATTGGTTATGAGAACACATAGTGAAGGATGAGGAACAGATGAGGGTCCGAAGTAGAGAAGGAAAAGGTGGGGAGCCACTCCAATAAAAATAAAAAACAGAGTGGCCTCGATAAAAACTAAACCCAAAGCATGTTGGACATGTGGCAAAAGCGACCACTTCTCCATTGCTTGCCAATTCCTAAATTGCTGACACATGAAGAGATCAGCCACATAATAAGAGACTTATTGAAGAAAACACCACTCAGAGGCAAAAGATCCTCCAAGGAAAAGGAGTCTGAACCAAACTCCCTGGAGTAGAGATGATAAAAACGCGGATGGATCTGAAGGAGGATTGTTATTGCCGGCCCCACAGTAGCAAGATACCCTCCGAGGAAGAGGTTTAAACTGAGACTTACCCCCTGGGCAGATGTGAAGGGGGGCTCCGATGTCCACGGTGGCAAGATACTGTGGGAGAATCCTGGAACAGAAAAGAAGACGAACCCAACTTGCTTACCGAAAAGAGAGAACTCACCTGAAATGTGTTGGTAGGAATTTCACAAGAATCTTGATAAACGCAGACATATATCGGACAGTGGCAGGAAAAAGAAGGCTGTCCATCAGATCTAGTGGTCAGTCAGACCAATGGTAGTGGGATGCAAGTGGCTGGAATAGTATGGTTGCCGTTATAGGTAGCTGAAACCAAAGGGAAGTTTCCCTTCTATGTAGGTTAAGTAGTGAGATGCTCCTGGGAAAAGATTAGCTCAGAGTGAAGGGAACTAACTTGAACTTTGATCCAGCTTTGCTGATGGTAGTAGAAATTCCATTGATGTGCAGAGTGTAACTCTCTGCTTGTGAGGGCTGAAAAATATGTAAGCCCCCCCCCCCCAAGGATGGCTGTCCAGCAGAAGTAAAATAGATAGTGCAAAAATTCTAAGGGAGGAAACTTTTCTCGGTAAACAAAACATATACAGATGAAGAGGGAGTGATCCTAAGTGAATCTGCGGTTCAAGGGCTCAAGACTCTCCCAATACTACTGGTAAGCATAACAAATAAGATTAACAATAACGATAGGGGAAGAGTTAGCCTATACCTGACCAATAAGATTAGGTGTGAATAAACGAGACAGTTATAAAGACAAAAAGTCCCAGGTGTGACCAGTTGTGAGATGATGACATTATGGTCCCCAACAAATATAGAGATGAAACAAAATGCTTGTTAAAGGCCAGCCGAGATGTAATAACATTGACAGAAAAAGAGTTGGGGAAGACTAAGTTGATGGAAATGAGAATAGGTACAGGCGACTAGCCACCCATTAAATTAATGCCTTACAGAACTCCTAGGATGGAGGCATCGATTTTGTATTGATTTCCAGCAGTTGAACACCATCACTAAACCATTGGCAGTGCCCTTCCCTGATTGACAATATTTTAGCTCTGTTAAGGAATTCCACCTGTTTCTTAACACTAGACTTGAGGTTTGAGTATTAGCAGGGTTAGGGTAAGGGTTAACAAAGAAAGACCAAGAAAAGACAGCTTCTGCATGTTATGCCTGTAAAAATGCATTGAAGTTGTGTTAACCATGTCTTGACAAAGACAAACCCATACTAGGCATACCTGAAAAGGTATGAATATATTTTCTTTCGCGTAGAAAAGCATGCTCACTCGTCTATTTCAACACGGACAAACACAACAAGATGCCAAAAAAACGCCCTGTAGGCATATCTGCTACATTGCCGCAAAGTTGTACAAAAATTTTCCCCAACAGAACATGAAGAGCACTTACTATCACATACACATTTTCTGAGCCTTGTTTACTGTCCATATAGATCAGAAACTCTTAACATCAATTTTCCACAAAAGCCGGTTCAATTTGTAACAAAACTTGCACATATTGGACATCAATTTGTAACAAAATTTGCACATATTGAACATCAATTTTCAGCAAAACCCACACACATTGAATACTAACGCTACATTATTGTTAAAATCCTAGACTCCATCTCAACAACATCAGTCATACTCCATCTGCACAATATATTCGCCGAATTTGGGGAACCAGTATTCCTCAAAATGAAGAATGCCCACCATTGCTGCAAGTCCAAAGTCTAATCCATCATTGGATTCAGACACAGGAAGTTAATTCCTCTATGACTTCAGGTCTATGCTGAAGCAGAACACTTTATGTGCACTGTAAAACAAATCCATCAAAGCTGCCCTAATCAAAAGTTGAAGTTGAACTGGACAAAAAATATTTTTACACTTGACAAAGTGTAAAAATATTTTTACACTTGTCTAGTGTAAAAATATTTTTTGTCCAGTGTAAAAATATTTTTTGTCTAATGTAAAAATATTTTCTTGTGTAAGAAGTGTAAGAAATTTTTTTGTTGTCTTAGTTTAAAATATTTTTGTTCAAGTGTAAAAATATTTCTTTATTCTAAGTTTTTGTTGCAATTTATACATTTGTTTGAATTCTGTTTTTATCAAATACAAACCTAATCAGTTACATGGTTACGATCTATTTTATGTGTGTGTGAGTTATAAAAGAAGAGTTTCATCAATCATCTAGATTGAGAAATCGATTTTGTACTTTGTCAAGACAGAAAAGATGCTTTCAACAGCACCTTCGAAAATGTGGCAGCAGTACTCCATTTTAGGACATATCATCTGACTCTTCTACAGGTAAAGGATTGCATCTGGAATAAGGTAGATTCTGGAGCGATAGAATGATCCAACAATATTTCTAGTGATCTTAGCAACAGACAAAATATAAGTCTTACATTTTAAATCTGGAATAAAGTGAAAACACGCTAAGCTCAGTCAGGTCTTTCAGCAAAAATAATTGACTTAACATTTCCTGTTAGATGCTGTCTGAACTCAACCTCAACTATGTTTTACTCAACTTGAGTGATACTCCTGTGGCAGCAAACCTTGAACCCCATCCATACCTTCATTTTTTTCTTAGATTTTCCCGTTTTGATTGTTCACTCACGAAATTAGACGAGTTCTCATTGTTTTTCTCTGATTGATAAAATTTATACAAGCATTTCTTTTTAGTTCAATCGAAACAAAGCTGGTAGCAGTTATTACCCGCCATGTTGAGAGCTTTGTTTTAATTTGAAACTAATTGCTCTGAAGAGTTTTTAGTCATTTTCATGACTACAAAGCAACAACTCTGTGCTGGCTTGCTATACTATTTCCCACTGGTGAGTGCCCACTTTCCTTAAGCTCCCAGTAGTAATTCACTAATACTGTTTTAATTCGACAGCTTTATTTTTAAATGTATTTCTATGGTTGTAATATCTTCTTTTCAAATCTAGGAAGGTCATTTCTATGTAATATTTCTGGTTATTCAGATTTTCTTTGCAAATATTGACTTGGTTGGACATACATTTTATAATGGACAGAGTATCTGCTTTCTGCAGTTAAACATTTTCTGCTCGTTGTTAGTTTCTTTAGCTCTATTAGGATTTGGATCATGAGTATTTCTAATAAATATATTTTTGTCCTTTGTATTAGTTTTATTGTTGTTATGTTGGTCACTTTTTTTTTCATTAATTTTGTTACTATTTTTTCGTTTACTGTAATATTATGTGTTTTTATTAGCAATTCTAAGTTTTCACAGCAACTAAAGGATAGTTTTAGGTTGTTTTTATTAAAGATTTTGTGTAAAAGGTTTGTGATGGGAAAGTGTATTTTGATGAGATTTAAGAATTTTTGCCGAATTTGGTTTTTAACATTTGGTATAAGGCATTATATATGAAATCATATTTCTTTTTCATCTATTTTGAGTCTTATTATAACTATTAATATCCTGCTGTTTATATTTGATCTCGATATTATAGCATCCAATATTTTTAAAGCTGTTTTGTAGATATTGTTTGATTTCCTAAATATTATTTCCATTGCTAGAATTGTCAAGTCTACTCTTGATAGAGTTAGGAATATGTTTTATAATTGATGGGGGATGGTTAGACTCTGGGTTTACATATGTTGGATTAGCATTATCCCCACGAAGATGAAACATGGGAAATTCTGTGTAGCTTAATTGTATATATTTTCAAAACTAACAAGTTAACTTTTTTTTTTACAAGGAAGTCACCACTTATCAAAGCCCGAAGGCCACTCGAGGATAAGGGTTAATGAATGTAAGGTTGTAGTGTAGTAATCATTCATGGTGTAGATTCTGTAGAATTTGGATTATTTAAGAGGACAGCTCAACAAGAACTTATTTACATTGGACTTGAAGGCTATCATATTGTAATTGGCTGGGAAGATGCAAGCGCTCCCATAGGCAGGAAGTTCTGGAAAATAAGATTTGTTCATGGAATATGTGTTCGGATTTTTAGGCACAGATAGAAACTATTTACTTATTGAGCACTGAAAAGAGATACAGAAAATAATAATAATAATAATAATAATATATATATATATATATATATATATATATATATATTTATATATATATATATATATATTTCAGTAGAGGGGGCAATTGGTTTTCTGGGTTTTTGTGTGCCTTGACTATTGACACTGGCCACCATCGTTTACCCAATCTCATCTATGGCTCTAAGAAGATGCTAGTGCTTGGCATCGGCCACACCCTGGTAAACTGTGTTTGCTCGTGAGCTAAACTAGATGAGGGTAACACACAGAAAGTCTCTGTATGTGATGAAGTATATCTACTTCCGAAACATTCACGTGCAGATCAATCAAGTTCTTGAAGAAGTGATTGTCAAGCACTACTAAGGCACATTGGTGACATCACTGCTGTGAATCTCAGCATGGACTTCAGTATCAGCTATGTAGGACATTTATCATGGCATCATATTGCAACAACCTACTAGTATCCCAAATGCTGCCTAATCAACCCCAGATCAGTTAGGCAGCTGAACCTGAATGGACAGGATGTGACAGCACGAGAGAACCAAACCAAGGATAATGGGTTTTAGTCATCCGGATGGTGTACAGATCACATGGGACTTATGACACTGGATGAACGATCGGACTAGGAGTAGGGAGCGATGCAAGAACCTAGTTGTATCCCATACAGGAAAGTGTGTATTACATGTATACATGCACAGGGTAGTAAAAGGATAAACCCTCAGCCGTGAGCGCTATCATCATCATGGATGCAAACTCTACTAAAAGATCAGGGAAAACAGAAGACTGGAGCAAATGTTGAATATGTCAGAAGGTTAAGAAAAGTGATTTTAAATCTTCCCGGACCAACCCTGCCAGAAGAAGTGAAAATGGATATATGAGCTTGGCAAGGAATATTCCTCTGGTAGTGCATTCATTGAGTGAAACAATCAACCTAGAACCTGCAAGACGTGATGAAAGATCTGAGATAGAGGAAACCTTGAGAAAAAAATAAGGAAAAAAATACGAGAGTTACAGGCTTCTGTTTAACAACACAAAGTAACAGAGAGCTGACAAAAGATCAAGTCATGTAGATATTAGTGATGAGAGTGCAAGAAGTAAGATCCCACGAAATGTCCAACAATTTTTTGTTGTTGCGAAACTGAAGGAGGGGAACTTAAAGAAGCAATGACAATGCAAGTGAATACGATAATAAATGTGCCAAAATATTTAGTGATAGAAAACTTCTTGCCTAACTAATAGCAGGAGATGTCAAAGCACAAGAAGTGAAATATGACTCTGGATGTTTGGTGACTGTGCAAACGAGAACAAGTATACCTAAAGATGCAGGAGCAAGAAAAAACACAGGAACACTTTAAGGAAGTCTATCTAATTGCTTTCCTGAACTATTCACCTACATCTGTGAAATGAAAACTGCCAGTGATAATAAACAACCGCAATTTTAAAGATTTCACCAAACTTTACAAACAGAGAATAGAATCGCATGATATTGACTCGCCTGACGTTTATCCTATTAGCTTCAAGAACAATCTTCTTTTTCATATTCCTAAGCTGTAATCAAATCGTCAAGGACGAGTTGTTCTGCTGGCTTTTGAAGCCAACAGAACAACTATCAGAAACATCGAATTATGATGAAGCCATCCATTTAGCAAAAGCTGCTGGGAAAGAAAGGAAATGCTCACAAATCGAACTTGAGCAGCAATTTTTATGACAAAGACTTCGAACATGCTGTACCACCATCATTGCTTCAGTTTGTATGCATGATCGAGCATAGTGCAGACATCAACTCCCAACTCTAGCATGGAGCATCAAAATCTGACCTTGCTGTATCACAACTGCTTCACCAAATACAAAGAAGAAACAAGTCTACATAGGCTTGTATGTGTTTGCCAAGATGAGAAAGAGACAAATCATTGAAATGCTTCATGAGAATTGGCTCGCTAATATCATATGAACGGGCCTTAAAAATCTCTGCACAGGAGAAGCAGTTGTTTCACGATGGAAAATGTCATAATCTGTCCACCAATCTTGAGGAAGAATTTGTTCACGACTGGAGCAGTCGATAACACAGATCATAACGCAACTGCGACCACAGCATCTTTCCCTGGGACAAGTGCATCCATTTTCCAACATCCAAACACTGACAGTCGTGCCAATGAATGTGAGCCTCTCAAACTTTTGGAATCAAAAATAAATGTTACAAATGTTTCCAGAAGCATATGTGAAAGCATACAATCCTCCTGCAGTGGCAAGCCAATCCTTTCCAGCACCAGAATCGATTATGTCACATTTTAAAGAAGAATATTCCTGGTTGGAGGAAGTCTTCTTCACTGAGAATGTGGCTGATACAGTCAGCATCACATGGTCAGCCCATCATGCAGCACAGAAAAGGAGCCGTCCATTTGAAGTGACCATATCGGTTATGATGCCTATGTGGCGAGACCAGGCACACTCTGTTGCAGCGATCAAGCATGCCATCGTTAAGGTCCGTGATACAGTGACATTTTTGAACCCGTCAGACACCTGTCGTCGCTGCTGACCAACTGCTGTATGCTCTTGCGAAACAAATACAATGGCCAGAGTATTGAGAGGACAAGTTCGTTGTCATGTTCGGAGGGCTTCATATAGAAATGGCTTCCCTGAGATCGATAAGAGACAGTGGGTGGACCAGTGCTATTGTAGAAGCAGAGGTAGTCTCATCTGGTACACCAGAATCTTACCGTTCTGCATCCAGTGTAGCTACGACAAACCTAGAACACCAGATGCAGCTTGTGCTAACTAATGAAGGTGTATCATGATTTCTGCTCTGAAGAGTCTAGCACTTCAGATACAACCTTTGAGGAATGGTATGAAAAACAAAAGAAAGAGAGTCGGCAGTTCCAATTCTGGAATCTGGTGCTGGACATGGAACTCGTGATATTCACGCTGATCTGCTCATTCAGAGAAGTAAACTTCAACTTGTACCTGCTGCTATACTTCTTTGCGAATAACAATGTAAACTATGCCCGTTGGATCCCCATGGGGTTGGACACAGAAAGGAAAGGTATGGCACATAACTTGGACAACACCACCACCAGTTGTAGCAAGTTGTCTAGAACTGACCAAGTGTTCCTGTAAGATGTGTTGCAAAGGAAGATGCAAGCGCTCCCAGGCAGAACTTTCCTGCACATCACCCTGCATCTGATAATGTGAACAGTAGCAGATGGGGGACCAGTGGCATGGTATATATGCATAACTTAGTGAAAATTTACTAGCGACCATTATGGAAAATAGGTATTAGAGACATTTCAGCAGTCATAAACAGGAAAATATGCATCAGCAGGTTGGAAAACGTAGGAATCCACACTTAGATCATGTAAATCAGACAACTACAAGCATTTCTAAGGAAAATAGATTTCAGGCAGCCATTTTTCAAAATGGCCGCCATCTTCAATTTTGAAATGTAAGATTTGATTAGTATCCCTTTGAGAACAATTGTGCCAAATTTGATGCTTGTATAAGCCGTGATCCTCTCCAGAATGTGCTACTGCCATTGCGCACAGAAATCACTATTTCCATTGCTTCCAACGTAATAGATGTATTGAGACTAAAACCGCTTTCAGGACTGCCAGCAACCATTGTAAAAACGTAATAAAGAATGCAAGAGAGTTGTATGCTCAGTTCGTCAAGTCCAAAAGTAACTGAGCAGCGGCTTGGTTCCTACCAGTTTTGGCAAATAGTAAACAGAATCCTAAACAGAAGCGTGTGCTCTATCCCAACTATCATCAATGGATCTGAGGTAATCTCGTCAGCATCAGACAAAGCCAAACTCTTTGCCAAGAACTTTGCAGCTAATTCTACCTTTTGCGACCAAGGCCGCCAACCTCCAATATTTCCTCCTGTATCAGAAAACACACTATGTGATATACAAATATCTGTACGTGATGTTGCCAAGCTAATCAAAAACCTTGATTCCAGTAAAACAACAAGCCCTGACGGTATTCCAAGTATAGTACTCAAAAAACTTCAACCAGAACTTGCGCCCATACTTACAAAACTGTTTAAACGTTGTCTTAAGGAGAATTGCTTCCCATCACCCTAGAAAATCTCATCAGTATGCATGTATTTAAGAATTCAGGTGATTGCTCATCCCCCTCTCAGTACAGGCCAATAAGTCTCCTGTGCGTCATGAGTAAGTTGCTGGAATCTGTGTTAAATAGAGAATTAATCAATCATCTTAGCAAAAATAACCTTCTTAGTGACACACAATATGGTTTCCGTTCTGCTAGATCTGCAGCAGACATGCTTACAGTTATATCTCATAGGATTAGTGAATCTCTCGACGGAGGCTACCTTTCTAGGGCAATTGCTCTTGACATATCAAAGGCCTTTGATAGGGTATGGCATAAAGCTTTACTTCACAAGATCTCCAGCTACGGTATAGCTGGAAATGTTTTCTCAATTATTAAATCATTTCTCTCTGATAGGTTCATAAGAGTAGTGATTGATGGGCAGAAATCAGAAGCTCTTAGTGTTAATGCTGGAGTCCCTCAGGGGTCCATCCTGGGCCCAACTCTCTTCATGATCTACATTAATGATCTTCCAAATCATATCCTTACATCATTCGTAGGCATTTATGCTGATAACACTACTATCTATGGTAGCACATCTAAGACCGTAAATGACCAAGTTCTCTCTGATTCTCTCTCCTCTGATCTTGAGCAAGCGGTACAATGGGGAATGAGGTGGCTTGTTACTTTTAATGCATCTAAAACCAAGCTTTTATCTTTACATCATCAACGTTCTGATCCACCTCTGGCATCAATTGAAATGAATGGCTCTCATCTTGGGGAGGCTTCTGAGCTTGACCTTTACTCCTGATCTTAAATGGAACACATACATTAAATCCGTTGCCAAGGCTGCTGGAATAATGGTGGGATCCTTCTATCGATCCAGTAGATATCTCACTGCTGATGCTCTATCTATATTAGAGCCTGGTACGTCCAAGGATGGAGTACTGTTGCCACATTTGGGCAGGAGCTGCTAGAAAGGACTATCCTGCCTTGATAGAGTGCAAAATAGACTTTGTAGCCTTGTGGGGGATGTCTTTTTATCTTCCCTGCAACCTCTTTCTCACAGAAGAGATGTTGCGAGTTTGTCTCTGCTGTATCGTTATTTTCATGGCAAGTGCTCGGCTGAGTTCCAATCTATGGGCCCCCTCACCAAACTTTCACAAGAAACACCCATCTAGCAGAAAACACTATCACTAATTTCCCCCACTCTTAATCTGTGCCTAATCCTAAATGTAGATTCCATGAGCAAAGCTTCTTTCTTAGAACTGCAGACTGCACGCCTATGGAATTGTCTTCCGTTTTCCTGCCGACTACAATATGGTTGTCTTGAAGTCTAACGTAAACAAGTTTTTGATGAGCCGTTCCATATAAATTAACAAATTTACCGAATTTCCATTACTAACGATTACTATATTTTCCAATTTCTACTGTACACTCTTTAACCCTTATCCTTGAGTGGCCTCTTGGCCTTGATAAGTGGTGATGCCGATGTAAAAAAAAAAAAATCATTTGCACGTTTTTTTCTGTTATCTGCCCCACTATGTTCAGTCGAAGGAAATGAGTTTCATTGCAAAATAAAACTTTGTAACTTTGTTTGGAGAAAGCATTTTTCTACTGCAGCAACCACACAATGAATACTGCGACTGGTGTTGGAATTGTTGAACGATTCCGGATCAACACAACACATATATGATCACGGCCTGTGCAGTGTATGTATATTCACAACTGATACCATGTTGCAAATTTAAAACTTTTCCAGAGACACTTTGTAAATAATACAATGACATTTTAGGAAAGGATGACCTGCAAAATCTTTCGAGAAAGGCTACTCCCCAGCAACTTTACCAATCATTAACGATACACCATCACATACAGGCATTTAGAAGTTTACTTAGATCGAATTGCTGATTTTCTAAATGTGACTATTTTTTCAAATATGTCCAATCCTTTTATTTTTCCATGGAGTGATTCAAAGCCAAAAAGTTCAATTCCTGGTAGAAAAATGCTTAATTGGGCAACATCACATGTCAGCAGATTTGTCCAAAGCTAACGTAAAAAAAAAAAAAAAAAAAAAAAAAAGGATGTACAATTTTTCATTTGCTCACTTAAAACTCCTTGATGAATTTTTTAATCGTCTGCTTTTGACAAAGTGACCTTTTTTTACCTTTCTTTCTATACTTTTATTATCACCAACACGTTTTGCAAATTTTTCAAGACGGCTCGACATCAAAATGAAGGTTTTATGCTTTTTAGTCAACACGAAAGCAATTTCATATTTCGAGCATCGCTAAACTATCAGAGCTTTTCTTTAGCAACAAATTTTGCCTCTTTTTCTTTACCACATATTCTTTTCGTAACTCAGAGCCAGGAACAAACCTGTTTTATTTTTCTGTTTCAGCTTGGTGCTTTTTATAGTGTTTGCTAAGGATCCTAAGTTGTGTTAATTAACAGAGTGCTTTCACAAACGATGCACATTCATTTTCATGAATGACTGAATAAGAATTCATTCTCCTGTAGCTGATTAAATGAACGCTTACCATCACTTCCTGCTTTGCTTTTGGTCATGTTCTCACTGTGAAAGACAAATAAGCTTAAAAAAAATACTTGTTTACAAATTATGTAATCTCATTTTATGTGACATACTAACAAGCTTAGTAGCAGTATGTAATGTCACCACCACGGTAACTATCTGGCAAACATAATAAACATAATAAATTGTTACGTAAATGTTAAAATGTCACACCGCTAGGATGATAATCCTGTAAGAAAAAACTATTTTGTATCAGTTTGGATTAGAAGTCTTTTGAACTATGGTTTAAAAAAAAAAAAAAAAAAAAATTAATAAATAAATTAATAAATAAATATATATATATATATATGAAAAAAAACAAAAAAGCATTAATGTATTATCAAAATGCAAGTATATGGCTTTATAGTAGTTAAAATATATTTATTTAAGAGTTTGCTTGAAGCATTGTATAGTATGTAGTTAAATGGAATGTGTAGAAGATGGTACAATGCAGAGGTAACGGAAAGACACAAGCTGAAGCAGGTGAGAAAGTTTTATTAATACAACTTACAAATACATGTGTACATATTCATATATTTCTTATACACCTTATATTTATATTTGCACAGTGGTCACCTGGGAAAGTCGGTCTGGTGGTATATCCGTGCTATATATTTCGAGAAAGATCTCTTCGTCAGATATTTATTTGACTTAGGTTCAAACGTGCTGCTGTAAACAGTAACAGTATCACGGCAAACAATCACCCGGAACTTGTAGATAGCATTTTAATTTAATATGGTTAGGTTTTTTTTTTTTTTAATTCATTTCTTTATTTTTACTTCTAATTTCTTTATTTTTTATGATAAATCTCAATATAGCATATAAATTAATTAATTTATTGTTTGTGTTTATGTTCTGGTTGAGAGGGGGTGGGGGCGATTAATCTTGGGATGCAATTTGGATTGCATCCCAAGATTAATCGCCGACATGAATTAGACTCTTCATTCTTAACTTAAGGTACACTATCCCACCATTATATGATAAAAATTAAATAAAATAAATCCAAAATTAAATTAAAATAAATAAAATAATAAGCAATCCCTATTCAAGATTACTACACATTAATAATAATAACAATGTATAACAATTAAATAGCAAGCCTAAGATATATGAATTAGATGGTGCGAGCATGTCGGCTACATGGCTACATGGATATGCACTCATGCAAGCTTATATGGCCTAATATAGCCTAATTGATTTCAACGAGTAAGCCTAATAATATTAATTGCAAATAACAAATAAGACATAATACACCAAAAACAGAAATCCAAGTTAACTAAAATAAATAAGTAAACATATTAAAAAAAAATGAGAAAAACTCTCAAAACAACTTCTAACTACTTCGTCATAACACATTGCGTATATAAATAAATAATTATAGTCAATAGAATATTACTATATAATTAAATTAAAGAATCAAGAATCCATAAATGAATATATATACACTACATAACGAATTAAATAAAATACCCCCAGAATAAGAATAATATTACTAAAATAAAAATAAATACATAAAAAAAGTAATGCAACGTTATACACTTAACTGAGAAGAAATATCTGTAACGATTATCCCCCTTAGATCAGCTCATCAAGTAGTCTCCCTTTAACTGATTTATTCAAAGTCTATGCCCCCACCCTCAACCAGAACGCAGAAACACAAACAATAAATTAATTAAATTTCCTCAATATAAAATATAAATTATTACAAAAAATAAATTAGAAATAAAAATAAAAGAAAAAAAACTTAAGCATATTAAATTAAAAAGCAATCAACAAGTTCCGGACAATTGTTTACCGCGAGACTGTTACTGTTTACAACAGCACGTTTGAACCAAAGATAAACTATTATTAAAAAAAATGAATAAAATAAAATAAAAAAAAAATAAGTTAGAAATAAAAATAAAGAAATGAATAAAAAAAAAAACACCCTAACCATATTAAATTAAAATACTATCTACAAGTTCCGGGCGATTGTTTGCCGCTATACTGTTAGTTTACAACAGCACATTTGAACCAAAGGCAAATAAATATCTGACAAAGAGATCTTTCTCGAAATATTATATAACACGGATATACCACCAGACCGACTTTCCCAGGTGACCACTGTGCAAATATAATGTGTATAAGAAATACATGAATATGTACACATGTATTTGTAAGTTGTATTAACAAAACTTTCTCACCTGCTTCAGCTTGTCTTTCCGTTACCTCTGCATTGTACTGCCATCTACAATTCTATTTAAATATTTATTTTAACTACTATAAAGCCATATACTTGCATTTTAATAATACATTAATGTTTTTTTTTTTTTAAACCATAGTTCAAAACACTTTTTCTAATCCAAATACAAAATAGTGAGTCTGCTCCCTATGTTAATACATAATTACTAGTGATGGAGGATTCCAATATTTTTCCTGATTCCGATATAATTACCGATTCCAATTCTTTATAAATCTCTAAAACTTCAATTTTAGAGTTGTTATTTTTTCCGACTACCATAAAACACATTAAATGTGAATCTTAAATATATAAATACCTTGGTTGCGAATAATCTTTAGATTTTAGTTTTACTAGTAGTTTGAAATCAATAAATATTTATTATTTTTATTGTTAAGGAGAGATGCGGGCAAATTGTGTCCAGGCAAACAAAAAGAACAATGGAAATCCCAGGTGATCAAAGGAACAATGGGTCAATTCCAGGAAAGGTGACCTAGGCTGCATCCAGACAAGCAGGAAGAGAAACAATGGGTATATCCCAGGAAAGGTGACCTAGGCTGCATCCAGACAAGCAGGAAGAGAAACAATGGGTCAATCCCAGGAAAGTTGACCTAGGCTGCATCCAGACAAGCAGGAAGAGAAACAATGGGTCAATTCCAGGAAAGGTGACCTAGGCTGCATCCAGACCAGCAGGAAGAGAAACAATGGGTCAATCCCAGGAAAGGTGACCTAGGCTGCATCCAGACTAGCAGGAACAGAAACAATGGGTCAATCCCAGGAAAGTTGACCTAGGCTGCATCCAGACCAGCAGGAAGAGAAACAATGGGTCAATCCCAGGAAAGGTGACCTAGGCTGCATCCAGACTAGCAGGAAGAGAAACAATGGGTCAACCCCAGGAAAGGTGACCTAGGCTGCATCCAGACAAGCAGGAAGAGAAACAATGGGTCAATCCCAGGAAAGGTGACCTAGGCTGCATCCAGACCAGCAGGAAGAGAAACAATGGGTCAATCCCAGGAAAGTTGACCTAGGCTGCATCCAGACCAGCAGGAAGAGAAACAATGGGTCAATTCCAGGAAAGTTGACCTCCAGGCAAGCAGGAAGAGAAACAATGGGAAGCCTGGGATTTAGAACGACATAGATCCATGGCGTTAATTGGTCATGGGTCAGACCAAAACCAGTAAAAGTGCAATAAACAAGCTGACGAGAAAAAGGTTAATAGGTCGAAGTTATACCAATAAAAAAATAAGAAGAGAGAAAGCGAGGAAGACAAACAGAAGTGAGACACAGAACTCTGCAACTGAACTCTTCGCCGTTTACTGAAATTTACATGGTAAATAAACAAAGTCTTATTATAAACAAAAGTGTCTCGTGTTCATTTGAAAATGAAGTGACTGTCCATTTTGTATAGCCTAGAATGATCACAAGCCAGACATATATGTGACAATTATCATTGCTATCAGCAGTGGAAGATTTTGCTTGAAACAAAATCAAAGAAAAAAGACGAAAGAATCATTTTGGCATGGGATAATCGGCACAAAGTATTTTGATTCCATCAATAGTTCCAATTCCCAATTAATCGTCGCAACACTAATAATTACATTTTCGTATTTTATTGTAAGGGAGACGTATCCCTTTTAAAACTTTAAGATACTTAATATCTGCATTGTATATCTGTTTGGATCGATGTTTTATATGTTTATATTGTTACCAGTATCTACTTATCATAAATATTCATATTTTATACCTTTTGATATTACACCAATATAGAAAGGTACTTCAATTCGTTTATATCATTGCTTAAAACTATATTAAGATAGTTCTTAGATTTTCCTTTTGTGGACGCAAAAATGCAGAGCTCCTGCTATAGAACTAAATATATATATATAATATATATAGAACTAAATATAAAATCTTGATATAATTTGGAATCTTACTTTAACTATTTTTTCATATTCCTATACTACTAATCTGGTAAAATTTTTTAATATCCACCTTTAAAACTCTTTCTCCCAGATTTCCGTCTCATGTGTAATCTTACGTACGTTAGCAATATATACACGCACACAATAGAGAAATCGGAAATAAGCATCTATTTGGAAAATGAGTCTGCATGTTAAAATACAAATAAACACCAGTCGTAGTCGCTAAACGCCAAAAAACTTTCTACTCTAAAAAAGTTTTTCTTCTTTGAACAACTAGACTTTGGAATTCCCTTCCTGCTACCCTGACTATACTGATATGCAGAAGTTTAAAAATAACTTAAACCAACATCTTGTTAATCTTTCCTAGACATGGTCCCAAGAGGTGATATGTTTTATTAGGGGTAAACGTGAGTAAAAAAAAAAAAAAAGTGATAGCGCAGACACTAAGATTTCTAAGCAACTACTTATGTTATTTACTTGTGGCTGAAAAAAGATTATGTTTAAAACACTTTCATATATCTACGAAAAAAGATCAGAACATGTTCAAATAGTACACGCCTTGATCAGTTGGAATAATCAATCTTGCTTTGTTCACATTTTTACTCAAAAACTTGGCAAAAGTGATTTAGTGAACTTGACTGAAGCAATTTTGTTTTATTCTCCACATTGCATTAACTTTTTTATGAACATCTTAAAGACAAAAAGATTTCACATTTGAAGTTCTCCCCAATCTTCTAGCCTAATCCTAACTGGTAGACACTAGGGTTACTGGGAGAATTGTCGAGTCAGATGGTAAAAATCTGACTCCTTAACCTTTATGTGGAAATCTATTCTGCAGATCTATATACCAGCCTCCCACACCTATTCAGCATTTCATAATCACTTTTCATGTATATCATTTTTTATGTTTAATGTATAAATATACTCACATATACACTCAACCAGCTTTATAGAATAAGTTAAGATAAAAAATTTACATTGAAATTTTATTATGCTATCAGTTCAAAAAGGAATACAATATTTAGGAATAGGGAAACCTCTTTAGACCATGGCATTTCAAAGCCAAACACTTATTATCAGAAGAGGAGAGTAAGGACATTTTTTAAAAAGAGAATATTGCCTTTATGAAAAGAGGCTCAAAGGAAAAACAGGAAAAAGCTATAAAGGGCTATACTAGCATGGGTTGCTTCTGATTTAGGCTGTTTTTTTTGTTTTTTTTTGGATAAGATCGTAATTCAGGATCGATCGTGGACTAATCCAATTGCCAAATTCCATTTGATTCAGGAACTGGATAACTTTCGGATTACAATCTGATTGTTATCCAGTGATCTCACTCAAAGACAGAATTTTCATTGACGTCACAACCAAAACAAAAGCCAGACAGGATTTGCAGTGATCTGATGGACCGAAACATGAAGTAGAAGCAGCACAATACAAAATATGATATATCTCCAAAATTAAAAGCAAATACAAAAATTATTAAATTGTGCAAATGGTAAAAACCATAAAAAAAAAAAAAAAATTATACTTAAGGAGTCAGAGTTGGATAAAAAGTTCCGACCAACTCTAGCTAAAACCTCCAACTCCGCAACCCTGGTTACTGGTAATTTTTTTTTGTTAACTGCCCTAAAATGCTAGAATTGGTTGGGTAATAAAGGATAATTTTATTTTCAATTTGACTGATTCACCCTAAATTCTAGAATTATTTTTTCTTCTGCCAAGTTTCACACCTTTCAAACATAGTTGTCTTCCCCCTTTTTTTTGTGTGCTTTTAGGAGGGGGATGGAATTCAGCAAAGTGAATCTACAAAAAAAGCTCATTATGGTCTTAGTTTTAAAGTGGAGAAAATAACTAACACTGTTGAAACAGATTGTACAAAATTCCAAATTAACAGAAACGAAATTGCTCTAGTCAAAATTTAATTTAAAAAAAGAAATTGTATCGAAAAAAAAAAATCTTCAAAGTACAAGTCATACTTAAATGCTTGTTTCATTAAGAAATCCGTGATACTCATGATGATCCCTATATTTGATGAGAAGGTATGATTACAAAAAATTTGAAGGTTCTATTTATAGACAGGAATGATCAAATGGAACAAAGATCTGCTATGGACAAATCAGAAACTGGAATCACTCCATAAAACAAACTAGATCTTTTAGAATTCCTGCACATAACCCCCCCCCCCCCACATGAGAAGGAATTTTGCTTGAGGTTTTGGACACAACTTTATGTGGACAAAACTGCAGCATGGAAAATGATCACCTTTGTTTGGATGACGAGATCGTGGTTGTAAAAGACAGAGTGAACTTGACAGAAAAAAGAATTTCTTAGTACGGAGGGGGGGGGGAATAGAGCGGAAGAGGGAGAATACAATTTCAAACCATCTCAAAGAATATGAAAATATTTTAAAAAAAAAAAAAAAAAAAAAAAACCTAAAATTTTAAACATCTTCACAATCAACATAGCAATTTTCATAAAGGTTGTTGAATATTTTTTCTATCTAAATGTTAAATTTTATTGTAAAATAAGAAAACAAAGAACACTAACATCTAACAAAAAGAAAAAAAAAAATGCAAGAAAAGGCAAAATGTAAAAAGGCAATAATTTATTAGCAGTGACAAATACAAAATACGAAGTAGAAAAAAAGGCAGAGATGAGCAGCTACAAACAGAAATAATCAAAGAAAGCGGAATTACATTGCCATCAAAAGGAGCAGAATCGGTGGACAGTTTTTTTTTTTTTAAATCTTATTTACGTCAGCCAGAAAACTTGCAGCTTTAGTCGACGGTTTATGTGACATATATTTTAGCAAATTTAGAAAATACAAAACTTGTGCCAAAAGTCACTAAACACAATTTCTATTTTGTTTAAACGAAGATGACAAAAACAATCATTTCTTTTTGTTTTGAAGACATTTTTTAAAAAAGAAAGTCATTGAATTGTTTTTCTTTTTGGTCAAGTATTCATGTCAGGTGTAATCGAGAGGGGGGGGGGGCACTAAAATATCAAACAGATGCATTCCTCATTTTTTATTCTTTGCAATAACATCAATTAAGCATCAAATTTTGAAATTATAGTTATATAAAAAAATAAATTATAGTTATATAAAAAAAAATGAAAGTCACTGTGTAGAAATTTTTTAAAAGTCAAAAAATCCTATTTACAAATCTTTGAAATCTGAACTCCCATCTAAAATTTGAAAAGTTCTTTCAGAAAATAATTTTATATGGAAATTTTGTTTAATTGATAGTAATGTGAAGAGCTTAAAAATTAAATGATCAATTTTTAAGAGGAAATGGGACACTTTCTTGTAAATACCTTACCCCCCTCTCCCCAAAATGGCTTCACTTTGAAATGTACGCCAAGATGGCGATTAAAAAAAAAAAAAAGAAGATTTTCTTTTTAATGTGGAAAAAATAAATTCTCATTCACATTTTGGTTGAAAGTTTTTTTGCTAGAGATTTACGAATGTTACTTCCCCAATCACATAAAAAAAAAGAAAAGAAAAAGCAATTCAAATTATTTTGGTGTATTTTCATTAATCATTATTCTTGAAATAGCAAATCATAATCATGCGTCACCATTAAAACTATGGCAACACAGTAAATTAAATATTAAATCAATTGTGATTTTTTTTCAAAACTTAAAACATTTTGTGCTGCGATACAAATATATAGGCGCCATCTGCAATTGCATAAAAAAAATGCACCAAAAGAATTTATGATTTACTCCAAATTTGGAGTGCTTTAAAAAAAGACATTTTTCATGGAAGAAACAATTATTTAATAAAAAATTCATTAAAGAATTTCACAAACACACAAGCAGATTTTTTTTCCACAAAATAGTATATAAGATTATGTATGTTTTGTTTTCCTATTTAATTCAATTGCGTTCAATACATAAAGAGCTGGGTAGTGGCATAAAAATATACCTATACCAAGTCTTTCATTCCATTGGATGAAAATCAGCAGGCTAACATCAGCCCAACAATTTCCTTCAATGGAATGAAACAAACTTTTCTGTGTAGTTCACTTGCCATAAATAAATTTCTACAATATATATATATATATATATATATATATATATATAAATGAATTTCCTACAACTTACCTAGGGATGGGAAACAAGGAGAAAAATTTTTTTTTATTTGGCACAGTTTTTTCATGGGTTAAAAAGAAAAAAAAATCCTATTTACAATAAGCATTTATTTTTTTACATTAAAATTGATTAATATTAAATTTATTAGAAAAATTGAGATTAGATTTGGGTAGTGAATGACACTTGTTCATAAACCTGCAGAAGCAATCAAAATGTGACACAAAAAAAAGCGACACAAGATAAGATCTAAATGGACTTGCTAAAATATAGACGTGAAAAAAAAAAAGAAAACATTCTGTTGATTTAGTTACACACTATCAAAAGGAGACCAGAGGAATGCAATTCTATCACTCATGCAAGATCAATCATGGCATTTTGCTGGAGGGGAGTTGTCATTGTCATCATCGTTTT
The DNA here is from genome assembly GCF_053919585.1 of Euprymna scolopes. Taxonomy (NCBI): domain Eukaryota; kingdom Metazoa; phylum Mollusca; class Cephalopoda; order Sepiida; family Sepiolidae; genus Euprymna; species Euprymna scolopes. Next base: position 70,648,645 of record NC_136517.1, on the reverse strand, counting down.
TCATAAGGCTACACAAATAGTTTTCTTTCGTCACTTAATACTGAATGTAATAAAAAAAAAAAAATAAATAAAATAGGAAAGCATTTTTTTTTTTTAAATGTTTTAAATTTACAAAATCGCGTTCAATAGTTTAATTGTCGGAAATCAAGCAAAATCATAGAAAATGTTGTCATCGATGTTGTTTGTGTCGAGCAATCAGTAGGCATGTTTCAAGATTCTTCTTGCAATCTTGCACTTATTTTCATGTTGATATTTCGAAAAGTTCATTTCTCTTGTTCAAAATATTGACATGAAAAGAAGCTTACATTGACATTTTTTATGCAATTGGAGAGAGAGCAAGACAGTGTCAACGATGAAAACATTTCCAAATGGTTTCTGTACAAATTGGACAAAGATGCATGAAACCTATGCAACAAGTAAATGCAGTAGCATAACATGTATACAATTGTTGCATATATGATGAAAATGAAAATGCAGAGCAAAAAATTGACAAGAGGTACATTATAGGAAAGTTAAGCACTTGACAATCAAGCATGTCTGTCACAGGAAGACAAAAAAAGAAAAAAAAAAAAGGCTGCCAGGAATTGTAGGTTAGTCGAGGGGATATTGTTGCATTAAATCAACAATCCTCATCACTAGTCATTCTGCCAATGACCTATGCAATTTCTTTAAGGATTTATTTGAAACCTAAGACTAAACCTAATCGTTTTTTTTTTAATAGTATAATAGGTATATTTATGTATGAATAATATATATTTGTATATAAATAGAAATAGTAGATTAATATAATATCTGTTGTCTACAAGTGAGTGCCGATTATTATTTCTTTTTTTTCAGGATAGAAAGAGGGGAAAGAGTTTTAGTGACGGATTGGAGATAGGGGGTTTAAATGAAGAAAAAAGAAATGGAGGAATTATTAGTGCTTAAAATTTTTGAAAGATTGTTTCAAAAGAGAAGATATAGTTGGAACTAGAGAGGATATAAAATAGATAAGAAAATCTGACACAAAACACCTGCATTGGTGAAATATACACATGCAAAAAATAAAAAAGACAAAACATACAATACAAAAAAATTTTTTTTTTGGAGTTGGTTAGGATGGAAATTTAACAAAAATTTCCAGATTTTTTTTTTTTTTGTATAAAAAACAAAAAAAAAAAGACAAGAAAAGCCATTTTATGTGTACATTTATTTATTTATAAGATTAAATAAATTTTTAAATGATTAAGGTTGCTTCAATGGCCGTGTCCAGCAGCAGAAGGAAAAGAGGGCTCATCATGAGGCCCATATACAGCCTGGAGGGGAGAGTAAAAAAAATATAAAAATTTTTAATGTTCTAAAAAGTAGAGGGGAGAGAGAAAGAGAAAAATAAAAAAATGACGGAAGACACCAGGGAGGAAAAAAGAAGAGGGGTTGAGGAGTATTATGTATCGTCACATCTTACATTCTGGGGTGTGTGTTTGTGTGTGTGTGTGTGTGTGTGAAATAGGTTTTACATACAGAAGATGAAAGGGTTTTAAAGTGAAGTGGGGACAGCCATCGTGCACAACAATATATGCAGAGGCAATAGAGTGAGAGGAGGGCAGAGAGGGAACGGAAATGCAGGCAGCAACAATTATAGACTAGCACCTTGGAGTTTTCACGAAAAAAATTAATAGTGCGAAAAATGGTTATTTTTTTGCTCTTTCCATTTGTTGAAGGTAACAACTTATTTTTTTTAAAAACACGTTTTTCTGCATAACTAGACAGAAAGGAAGACTGAAATTGACCCTTAATTTGGAATTTTAGTTTAAAAGAAAAAAAAAAAAAACGAGAGGGAGAGAAAAAGACTGTTACATGAAAGGTCTTTAAATAATGCAGGCGTCAGGGTAAAGAAATCACCATAGCGTGAGAAAGTGTGTGTGAGTGTGCGCATGAAGAATTTGGAAATGTACGTTAGTTGTGCGTCTTTACCTTGATACTTGCATTAAAAAGGTTCTATGGGAAATCATCTCCCCAAACAAGGATTAAAAAAAAAAGGTGACAAAAGGGAAATAAAAAAAGACAAACAAGAAACGTACAGCATCATTTAGAGTCAACCTGTCGGCTAGAGGTTCAGTGCACGCAGATACAAAATGGGGTGGAGTGCACTGATTCTCCAGAAGACAAGTTGATGGCCTTATATGAACCCAAATATGGAATTATTGACACAAAAATTATCCCCACCCTTGATTTCATTCACCCAGAAAAAAATGTTCCCACTCAAACTGTGACCCCACCAACTGAGCCCAACCTAAGGAGATATTTATCTAGTAACGGTGGTGGTGCCACTGTGGCTGCTGCTGCTGCAAAAAAAAGAAGTGGGGCTGGGGATTAGAAGGAGAATGTTGGTGGGAAAGACGTTTTTCAGGGTGTGGTGGTGAAGGAGGAGGTGGTTGTTGGTTATTATTAAGGTATATCATTAAGAGAAGAGGGAGAGGGTGGGTGGGGGGTTATGTGCAGCAGCAGCTAACTTTGGCAGGGTGTGGCCTCTTCTGGTGGTCCTCCGTTGGCGGCCTGTCCAACCAGGTTGGGTTCACTAAGCCAACGTTTCTTGTGCTGCTGCCTTCCGAATCCCTCGTCATAGTTGCCCTTTCGTGCAAAAAGCTGCTTGAAGTGAGGTGTGCAGTACATGATACCCTGGTTAACGGCGAACTTTGCTGGGCTGAAAAACGTACAACAGAATGAAAAGAAAAGGTTAAATTAGAAAATAACAAAAAACATACAAATTTTGTTATTAAAAACAGACAAGTTAAAAAAATAAAACATTTTCTCAAAGTGCACTGAACTTGTTTAATACATAAAAAATGATCTGTAATTTTCTTAGACAACAAAAGTTTCATTAGATTGATGCTCCACTGGATATCATCTATCAATATATCTGAGAGGAGATCAGAATCTTCAGGATCTGCGTTTTGTGTGTAAAAACATATTTACATAAATGTTCTTTTCAAACAAAAACAAACATCTTTTCTTTTGCCTAACAAAAAAAAAAAAAAAAAAAAAAAAAAAAAAATCTGACCTCCAAAATCAAAATAGTTTCAATAAAAACAAATTAATGGAGCGAATGGCAAATGAAAATTATTATTGAGTGCATCACATGTAAAGCAATTCAAGGTTTTCAATACATAAGCATAGCTTTTGAATTAATAAGTTTGAACATCAAATGAACAGAAGAAATAAGAATTTGTAAGATTTCAAAAAGAGTCTCCTCTCCCTCATTGGAGAGAAAAAGAGCAAAATCATGAGTTCTCTCCTGCCAGTAGGTGAAGATTTCAAATATCTCAATCTTATTGGTCAAATAAGAAAAATGAATAATAAAATTGCATTATTGAAAATATCTTCTGAAATGAAGGCAGATTCAAACATAAAAAATAAAATGGCATTTCTTAGAAAAACTTTCAAAAAAAAAAAAAAAATGAAAAAAAGGAATGCAGTTAATTAAATAAACATTCAATGATTTAGTGGTAAGCAATTTGATTTAGAAAAGAGGAAAAATGTGAAGCTGTTCCGTCATCACTGTATTGATTTGAGTAGAGAAGGCAAATTTTTAACAAAAAAAGGAAGGGTGGGTGGGGGTTGTGATAACTTCATAAAACATTCATTTTTTTTTGTTTTATTTTTAGAGACTGACGCAAGGCCAACTATAGAGAAATAAATGACTTTATTAATTGTTTGACACCTGAAAAAAATCCAAAAAACTTTTAGCAATTAATATACAAGAATGAAATAATTGTTCAGATAGTTATAAATTTACAATTTAAGAAACATTGGATATTTTCCATGTTTGAACGTATGCGTTTGAACTCCAGGATTATCAGAATGATTTCTGTTGAATAATGTCCAAGTTATCTCCCTTTCATTACACGGACTAATGAGAGAATGTGCTCACTTGTTTTAGAAATGAAAAAGCTAACTCTGCCCAGATGGAAAATTTAGAACAAAGCTCTATCTTCATCAACATGGCTTTCAAAGCCAATGAATGCAGTCAGTCGAATGGCTGACATCTTAGTATATCTTTCACAAACCCTAATAGCAACAATCTTTAGGTTTTCATCAGCAAAATGTAAGTCACATTTATTTATTCATTTTCTATACATCTAAATTTGACCCTGGCAACACATGTATGTCTATTGTATTTGAACATTAATGTATTTTTTATTTAACTTCATGCAATGAATATGGCTATTCTTCTGTTTGGACATCATATTAAGAACATGTTTTGTACTCTCCTTTTACATGTACCTTTCGACAAATTGTGGGAATGAATGTACATCTATGTGAGTCCAACTGTTTCCTCTTTATTGCAACCTGAACTCACTATAACAACATAAAATGTCTGCATGATCAGGAAAGATATAAAGGATATAAAAAAGATTATCTAATGTCAAATGATATAAAGGATATAAAAAAGATTATCTAATGTCAAATGATATAAAGGATATAAAAAAGATTATCTAATGTGAAAGATATAAAGGATATAAAAAAGATTATCTAATGTCAAATGATATAAAGGATATAAAAAAGATTATCTAATGTCAAATGATATAAAGGATATAAAAAAGATTATCTAATGTGAAAGATATAAAGGATATAAAAAAGATTATCTAATGTCAAATGATATAAAGGATATAAAAAAGATTATCTAATGTCAGATGATATAAAGGATATAAAAAAGATTATCTAATGTCAAATGATATAAAGGATATAAAAAAGATTATCTAATGTCAAATGATATAAAGGATATAAAAAAGATTATCTAATGTGAAAGATATAAAGGATATAAAAAAGATTATCTAATGTCAAATGATATAAAGGATATAAAAAAGATTATCTAATGTCAGATGATATAAAGGATATAAAAAAGATTATCTAATGTGAAAGATATAAAGGATATAAAAAAGATTATCTAATGTGAAATGATATAAAGGATATAAAAAAGATTATCTAATGTGAAATGATATAAAGGATATAAAAAAGATTATCTAGTGTGAAATGATATAAAGGATATACAAAAGATTATCTAATGTGAAATGATATAAAGGATATAAAAAAGATTATCTAGTGTGAAATGATATAAGGATATAAAAAAGATTATCTAATGTGAAATGATATAAAGGATATACAAAAGATTATCTAATGTCAAATGATATAAGGATATAAAAAAGATTATCTAATGTCAGATGATATAAAGGATATAAAAAAGATTATCTAATGTCAAATGATATAAAGGATACAAAAAAGATTATCTAATGTCAAATGATATAAAGGATATAAAAAAGATTATCTAATGTGAAATGATATAAAGGATACAAAAAAGATTATCTAATGTGAAATGATATAAAGGATACAAAAAAGATTATCTAATGTGAAATGATATAAAGGATATAAAAAAGATTATCTAATGTGAAATGATATAAAGGATATAAAAAAGATTATCTAATGTCAAATGATATAAAGGATATAAAAAAGATTATCTAATGTGAAATGATATAAAGGATACAAAAAAGATTATCTAATGTGAAATGATATAAAGGATATAAAAAAAGATTATCTAATGTGAAATGATATAAAGGATATAAAAAAGATTATCTAATGTCAAATGATATAAAGGATATAAAAAAGATTATCTAGTGTGAAATGATATAAAGGATACAAAAAAGATTATCTAATGTCAAATGATATAAAGGATACAAAAAAGATTATCTAATGTGAAATGATATAAAGGATATAAAAAAGATTATCTAATGTGAAATGATATAAAGGATATAAAAAAGATTATCTAATGTCAAATGATATAAAGGATATAAAAAAGATTATCTAGTGTGAAATGATATAAAGGATATAAAAAGATTATCTAATGTGAAATGATATAAAGGATATAAAAAAGATTATCTAGTGTGAAATGATATAAAGGATATAAAAAAGATTATCTAGTGTGAAATGATATAAAGGATATAAAAAAGATTATCTAGTGTGAAATGATATAAAGGATATAAAAAAGATTATCTAATGTCAAATGATATAAAGGATATAAAAAAGATTATCTAATGTCAAATGATATAAAGGATACAAAAAAGATTATCTAATGTCAAATGATATAAAGGATACAAAAAAGATTATCTAATGTCAAATGATATAAAGGATATAAAAAAGATTATCTAATGTCAAATGATATAAAGGATACAAAAAAGATTATCTAATGTGAAATGATATAAAGGATACAAAAAAGATTATCTAATGTGAAATGATATAAAGGATATAAAAAAGATTATCTAATGTCAAATGATATAAAGGATATAAAAAAGATTATCTAGTGTGAAATGATATAAAGGATATAAAAAAGATTATCTAGTGTGAAATGATATAAAGGATATAAAAAAGATTATCTAATGTCAAATGATATAAAGGATATAAAAAAGATTATCTAATGTCAAATGATATAAAGGATATAAAAAAGATTATCTAGTGTCAAATGATATAAAGGATATAAAAAAGATTATCTAATGTCAAATGATATAAAGGATATAAAAAAGATTATCAGTGTCAAATGATATAAATAAGATTATCTAATGTCAAATGATATAAAGGATATAAAAAACGATATAAAGGATATAAAAAAGATTATATCGTGTCAAATAAAAAATGATATAAAGGATATAAAAAAGATTATCTAATGTCAAATTATATAAAGGATATAAAAAAGATTTTCTAATGCCAAATGATAAAAAGGATATAAAAAATATTATCTAATGTTAAATGATAAAGAAATACAAGGGTGCTTCCTTGGAAACTCAGATAAAAGTTAAAACTTAACTTAAATGTTTCTATCCAAACAATGTTTGAAAATTTAGGTAGAAAGTGTTATGCCATAAGTCTTTCAATTTATTAATGCAAAGATTCATAGATATTAAGCTAAAAGTTTTCAGTTTTGATGGCTATTAATGAATGTATTGTGTGGATTCCTGTGTCTCTAGAATGGAACTGCTTCTCAACTTTCGGAAATTTATCATTACTAGCATACACACTTATTTTCACCCAAACAAATATTATACTTAAAAAAGTCAATATTTAAATTTTGAATTTGTGAAAAAAAAAAAAAAAAAAAAAAAAAAAAAAAATGCTCAAATGTTTCTAAATTTTCGCTTCCATAACGTTTTCAGTGAATGCTTTGAATTTAATAAATGAAAAGAATTAAAAACTTTATAAATTCCAGAAAGAAAATTCATGAAATGTTTTTGATAATTCTCAATTATGCCAGAGCCGTTGTTACAGAAATTTGTTTGCAAATCTATTATGAGTGCTGCCTCATTGTCCATGACTATAGTCCGTCCACAATTTAGATTTTGAAGGATTATCAACTGTGCTTGTATAACGAGATGCTTCTCTGTTTTCTTTTCATTATTATTCAATTGCTTTGTTTTTTGTGTTGCAGCTTCGTTAAGTCCTTAATTGTGGCTATGGAAAATTATATGCCATAAACAGATATTTTGAAGACGTGCCTTCAATGTGTTCAATGATGAAAAGGCCATCTTTCATACTGAACACAGATCAATCAAGCTTATACATATTGATACATGAAAACGTGTAAAAATGGTAAATTCTCACTGCCCCCCTCCCTCCCAACAATAAACAAGTCTAGAGTAGGTATATGGGTGAGTTTTTTTATTAAGTCAGATTTTTTTTTAACTGACTGCCCACTTCTTTCCAACTATACTTTATTGATATTCGTAAAAATCAATTGATGACGATGTTTTGTAATTTGCAAACAAAAGATTCCAACAATTTGATGGAAATTGAAAATTAACCTTATCTAATGAATCAGAAAAGAGGAGTGGGGCTGCATTTGTATTCAATTTTGTTTGGTTATCTAAATAATCTAATAAATATAGATATTTCGGCGTATAAGGCGACCATCAGATAAGACAAGGTACAAAATTGGAGCAAATTTTCATAAATTTATCATATATTGGTTGTATAAGATGACAATCACGAAACCATATTTGTTTAGCCTATGCCAGAGATTGCAATACTTGGTATCTTATGAAATTTGGTTTTTTAAAGATTTTTGGACTTTAAGGGTCGTCTTATATGGCCGAAATATATGGGAGCTGAAAAATCATCAAAATTTTTTGTATACCAATTTATTTTTCTCAAGACTGAAATTCTTCAAAGACTTCTTTCCAAAACCAAGAACATTTCATAGGTAAAAATAACAAAAACAAAAAATTCCATTTTTCATGAACATTCTAAAGTGGGAGCTAAAAAAGAAAGAAAGAAATGAAATATCATATCCATTGCATAAATTCTGGTTTCAAACAATGCTTCCATTTACGTTTCTGAATTTTTGACATGAGGATTGATTATTCGTATTATTTGGATTCATTGGACTGCTGTTCTCATATTGAGTGCCATTTTCACATTTTGGTCGACGTAATCACTGACCTTCTTCAGGTGTATCTTGTCGAACTCGGAAATTTGACATGGGAACCATTAATTGTGAATAATAGATAATATGTATGTAATAAGTAAACAATATTATAAAATATATTAGTAATAATAATTACTAATGAAAAAAAGTGATATTTACAACTGGAAAAATAGGTTTAAGGCTCCCAAAATTTGTACTAGAACACAAGGATTCACGGCGCAATGGTTAAAATACTTGGAAAAATCAATTGTAAAAGTGATACTCTCCTGAAAGCTGAAGGTTCAATCCTCAGTGTGGGCGACCGAAAAATACAATTGCAAATTACTTAGCACCTCTATCCAGTCATGGCCGATGAAACGAGTACATGCTACCTCCATGAAGTAAATAAAGGGTTCCGTTCGAAATGCTATCCAAATTTCCAAGTTCGACAAGATACACCTGAAGAAGGTTGGAGATTATGTCGACTGAAATGTTGTGAAAAATGGCACTCAAGATGAGAACAGTAGTCTGAAGATTCCAAACAATAAGAATAACCAATGTCTTTTCTTTGTAGCCCAGCCCCAAACCCAAGAAATATATTCATACAGAAAATTACTTTGTTGACCTCTTCTGATTGAGAGACAATGATTACTCTTTTAAAGAGTGCATGTGCGAGACAATGAGTTTATATTAAAAGCCATGATTATGCCATCCCAAGTGAAGTCCAGTGGCAAAAGGGACATTCAAATTAACCAAAAACACACATATCTAGAAGGCAAGATACATCCATAGCTTTCACAATAATATTAGTGCCATTACAGGCGCTAATATTAGCAATATGATGTAGGTGTGATATAAAAAATGTATTTTATTATCAATAATGATTAAACTGCAGAAAATATTTTTTTATGTTATAAATTATTGTAATTAAAGAGACAATGTAAAACAGTTAATTTACAAAAAAACTTTGTAAAAAAAAAAAAAAAAAAGTGTGAATTTCTGTCTTCTTTGTCAGCAAACATCCTCCTCACTCTCTCACAACCTTTAGTCTCACACATGCCAGCACATAAAAAATAACATCAAACTAAATATAACGACAACATCAACTCTTGTGGATCATCTAACATCAAATTAATTTTTTTCTGAACAAAACTTGCAGTTAAATTTCACACACACATATTTGGTTTAAAAAATAAAAAACTTTGTAAATAGGTTTGGCATGAAAATAAGTGTTAGGCAGGACATTAATTGCAGAAATCTTATGAAAAGCTAACACAAAATTACAAGTAGTTGGCATCATTAAGCCAAATTCTCTCTACATCTGATAAGTTGGATTTTGTTAGATAAGAAAACCAAAAAAGAGGATGCTAGAGAAGCTGAGAGGCAGTTGCACCCCATCCTCTCCACCACCACCAGCCTTGGAATCTATCAGTCATTCAAGGTAGTCAGAGCAGCAGCAGCAGCAGCAGCAGCTCTGCGTGTATCTTCTATATAAATTAGAGAACCTTGTAAGAAGGGGGAACAAGAGTAGCTGAGGAGGAGTACATTATGGCAAAAAAAAAAAAAAAAAAAAAAAAAAAAAAAAAAAAAACAGAGCAAGGATTGAGAAGGGCCCACAGGGTGGGTGGGTGCATCTGAAGGAAAAAAAAACAAAACAAAAATGCATAAATGGGGAGAGAGAAAGAAAATGTTGAAATCAAATGTTACTAGAGAGAGAGAGAGAGAGAGTAATGTAGGCCAACAAAGTATAATAAACTAGAGAGAGAAGCAGTAACAGCAGTCACTTAGGCAAGCGTTTTGCAGTCCCCCTCCCCCCCTGGATAACATTTCACATCAAGAATTTCCTTCTAATGATTTGTACCAATTTATTCATGAAAATTCTTACAAGATTAAAAAAAAAAACCCAAAACAAAGTAGTCATCACTGCTTTGTTTTTTAATCTTGTTCCAAACTGCTCCAAGAATTTAATCCATTTATGAAAGATTTGAAGGGCAAAGGTGATCCATAAAGCAAACTGCTAACATCGAATGTCAACAATTTGACCATATACTCGAAAATTAGTTTGCAAAGGAAGGCAAAGGAAAACATGGAAAAAAAAAAAAAAAATGATAAGGATGAAATTGAGGCCGGGGTGGGGGACAGGATAAATAAAAACCTAAACAGTCAATTTCTAAAAACCATTCAACATGTAAAGCAAACGTTCAACTAACCATAATTTCAGTTATGCAATCTATTCAGCATTTAAAATCCTCCCAAGTATTGCATTCATCCAAGAGATTCAACATCATGAACCTGCTCTTTTTATATATATATATATATATATATATATATATATATATCAGAATCGTTTAGTAGATAATTATGTTAGATGTCATATGAAGAAAATAATGGATCAGAAATTCGACTTTCAAATAATACAAACTATTTCATCGTTCATTGGTTAATTATTACTATTAAATAATGCAGAGTTATTTCATGCAATCACAGATTGGTCAGTCGAGCATAGATATAAAAAGTACTAAGAAAATAAAAGTGGCCACCAGAGTGTGTTCTGCATAAGATAAAACTTATCTTGCTACTACGTTAGAAGTATTCATGCCTGACTGGCGAACAATAGTTAATGCGTCAGGAGCTTTTATTCCTAATGCAACCCGAGTGTTTGTTTACATGATATGAATTCCTTTAGACAAATACGATTTCAAATCCTCAGAGATGAGAGAACAAAAGATCTAATGAATTTTAATCATCTGCAAAATGTTCCACATAATAAGGAGTTGACGTGTTCATTTATGTGTTCCATTTGAAAACTGAAATCATTGTTTTTCATGTTAGAAAGGAAAATTACCATAAAATAGAAATCTATAAGCTTTTTATACGGCTGTCACTAGCTACATCATACTAAAATCATAAAGCACTTCAATTTCTTGTTCTCTTAAATAGCTACATCATACTAAAATCATAAAGCACTTCAATTTCTTGTTCTCTTAAATAGCTACATCATACTAAAATCATAAAGCACTTCAATTTCTTGTTCTCTTAAATAGCTACATCATACTAAAATCATAAAGCACTTCAATTTCTTGTTCTCTTAAATAGCTACATCATACTAAAATCATAAAGCACTTCAATTTCTTGTTCTCTTAAATAGCTACATCATACTAAAATCATAAAGCACTTCAATTTCTTGTTCTCTTAAATAGCTACATCATACTAAAATCATAAAGCACTTCAATTTCTTGTTCTCTTAAATAGCTACATCATAAAGCACTTCAATTTCTTGTTCTCTTAAATAGCTACATCATACTAAAATCATAAAGCACTTCAATTTCTTGTTCTCTTAAATAGCTAAATCATAAAGCACTTCAATTTCTTGTTCTCTTAAATAGCTACATCATACTAAAATCATAAAGCACTTCAATTTCTTGTTCTCTTAAATAGCTACATCATACTAAAATCATAAAGCACTTCAATTTCTTGTTCTCTTAAATAGCTACATCATACTAAAATCATAAAGCACTTCAATTTCTTGTTCTCTTAAATAGCTACATCATACTAAAATCATAAAGCACTTCAATTTCTTGTTCTCTTAAATAGCTACATCATACTAAAATCATAAAGCACTTCATTTTCTTGTTCTCTTAAATAGCTACATCATACTAAAATCATAAAGCACTTCAATTTCTTGTTCTCTTAAATAGCTACATCATACTAAAATCATAAAGCACTTCCATTTCTTGTTCTCTTAAATAGCTACATCATAAAGCACTTCAATTTCTTGTTCTCTTAAATAGCTACATCATACTAACATCATAAAGCACTTCAATTTCTTGTTCTCTTAAATAGCTAAATCATACTAAAATCATAAAGCACTTCAATTTCTTGTTCTCTTAAATAGCTACATCATACTAAAATCATAAAGCACTTCAATTTCTTGTTCTCTTAAATAGCTACATCATAAAGCACTTCAATTTCTTGTTCTCTTAAATAGCTACATCATACTAAAATCATAAAGCACTTCATTTTCTTGTTCTCTTAAATAGCTACATCATACTAAAATCATAAAGCACTTCAATTTCTTGTTCTCTTAAATAGCTACATCATACTAAAATCATAAAGCACTTCATTTTCTTGTTCTCTTAAATAGCTACATCATACTAAAATCATAAAGCACTTCAATTTCTTGTTCTCTTAAATAGCTACATCATACTAAAATCATAAAGCACTTCCATTTCTTGTTCTCTTAAATAGCTACATCATAAAGCACTTCAATTTCTTGTTCTCTTAAATAGCTACATCATACTAACATCATAAAGCACTTCAATTTCTTGTTCTCTTAAATAGCTAAATCATACTAAAATCATAAAGCACTTCAATTTCTTGTTCTCTTAAATAGCTACATCATACTAAAATCATAAAGCACTTCAATTTCTTGTTCTCTTAAATAGCTACATCATAAAGCACTTCAATTTCTTGTTCTCTTAAATAGCTACATCATACTAAAATCATAAAGCACTTCATTTTCTTGTTCTCTTAAATAGCTACATCATACTAAAATCATAAAGCACTTCAATTTCTTGTTCTCTTAAATAGCTACATCATACTAAAATCATAAAGCACTTCATTTTCTTGTTCTCTTAAATAGCTACATCATACTAAAATCATAAAGCACTTCAATTTCTTGTTCTCTTAAATAGCTACATCATACTAAAATCATAAAGCACTTCCATTTCTTGTTCTCTTAAATAGCTACATCATAAAGCACTTCAATTTCTTGTTCTCTTAAATAGCTACATCATACTAACATCATAAAGCACTTCAATTTCTTGTTCTCTTAAATAGCTAAATCATACTAAAATCATAAAGCACTTCAATTTCTTGTTCTCTTAAATAGCTACATCATACTAAAATCATAAAGCACTTCAATTTCTTGTTCTCTTAAATAGCTACATCATACTAACATCATAAAGCACTTCAATTTCTTGTTCTCTTAAATAGCTACATCATACTAAAATCATAAAGCACTTCAATTTCTTGTTCTCTTAAATAGCTACATCATACTAAAATCATAAAGCACTTCAATTTTTTCATTCCTTTCATCTAAACAATTCATCGATATTTATACAACCAATGTCAAATGGAATCAATAAAATCATTTGAGAAATACGAAACATTTTACCCCTTCTGCCACCATATTCATTAACACCGACACAATCTATGTTAGACTCAACAGCTACGAACAAATAAAAAGGTGGAAATAGTTTGTCAACTTTCAAATGAAATTGGAAAATAAAATTTAAGTTGTGAGCATCAAAAAAAGAAAATATTGTTAGGAACAAGCTCACAGATATTTTGTCGAATTTTGGAAAATAAAATAATTAAAAGTGACATCTCAATGTTTCATTTTTATCAAAAGTGAAAGCTTTTTCAAAAGTGAAAGGATAAAAAAAAAGTTGTAACATACGAGATGATTTGTATTTAAGAATATTTCAAAGGAGAAATATTTACCGAGATTTGAACTAAACAAAAATTAGAGTGCGGGAGAGGGGATTGTAAATCCAACTTCTCCATGTGAGAACAGTAACTCTTATGATCATTTTGCCTTGGAAATACCTAACCACTTCATATCCTTTTATCTGGATTTTTAATCCAGAATTTTTTTCAGCCCCCCCCCCCTATTTCATGAACATTTTGGATACTAACTTTTTTTTGCATATATGACTAGTTTTCATATAATGCAGTTTCAATTTATGCCAGTAAAATCATAGCTTTGCTATAATATTCATTTGTTAATATCTTTCCTCTGATGAAAAGAACTCTGTGAATTAAGGAAATATTTTTATTTGCGTATCCTGTTGAACAAATTGTTGAAAAGTATAATTTACAATCTTAAATTGTTTTTTATATATATATATATATATATATATAAAACAGGATACACAAATAAAAATATTTCCTTAATTCACAGAGTTCTTTACATCAGAGGAAATATATATATATATATATATATATATATATATATATATATATATATATATATATATATACACTAGTAACATTAAAAGAACCAGAAAAAAAGGGAAGTAAAAAAAGTAAAAAGAGGGAAAAAAGGAAATATTTATACAACCATAATCCAGTGCAGGTGTGCATATTCTTTACTTTGATTATTATGGCCCATTTCCTGCTTAATGATATTTTTAGATTGAGCTATGATAGAGTATTTGGTCCATAAACTTGCAGCATTATTAAGTGATCAAATAAGAATAGAAGATGTTTAATGTGTTAGTTTTTATTAATCTTTCATGCTCATAAATTCTTTTGTCTAAATCACATTGGATTCCTGGTATAGACTTGGTTTCAATCTTGGAAAAGAATAGAATATATAGCACCTTTAGAGATAAGAGCTGCAAAGCTGCAGATGATATCCTGTATAATAAAGTTGCCTGAATTATGTGAATGGCTGGTTTAATCTATAAATATAAAAGCAAAAATGTGTGTGTGTTTTCGTGTATGTCCAAGAAAGGTTTCTTTCCGAGAACCGATTGGTCACCTCACAACTTCTTAAAACTTTTCATATCGCGCCTAAATCATAATATCTACGAGTTAACAACCAGGGTTGCCTGTCTATTTAATTTGCCCGACTTTGAAAAGATAAATATTCAACAATTTTCAATCGCTGCATGTGCATTAAGCTTTTCCGTATAAAAAAAGCGAACAGACTTGCGGTGAATAAAACACTGTCCCGCACTCAAAGTTTCCGTCATTAACTCGTCAAAATTGGGCACCTACCAAGTAGCACGTTTTTTTTCACACTTCATTATTTTCCAACTGCGCATCAAGGCTTTGTTTTTTTTTTTTTTTTTTTTTTTTTTTTTTTTTTTTTTTTAAAACAACCAACGTTTTTTTTTTTTTCATTTACCCAAAAACACACACCTACAAACACCCGGGCAATGCCGGGTACCCCCTGCTAGTCAATAATATAAATCTCACCTGTCTGTTTAAATGTATGTATGTTTGTATGTCTGCCTAAAACTTTCAACAGAGGTGACGGATTTTCACGAGATTGCTATCATTTTGAAGCTCGACCCTTTGGACAAGAAATATCAAAAAATTGACTCTCAACTGGCAATTTCCTACTTTTTTTTCGTTGATATTTCCAAAAGTCATCCCCTCTTTTTGATTGACTAGCCTTAATTTAAACCTACGTCACTTCCGGTTTGGCGATGGGCACAACAGCAAAAACGTCACATTTTTTTTCCATCCTCCTTCGCGGTATGGGTTTGAGCCTGCCTACTACCACTTTTTTTTTTGCTCAACACACACCTCCAAACACCCGGGCAACCAGGCTAGTTTAGAATAAACAAGGTTGTTATTGGTGCTAACAGATAAAACTAAATGTTTAATATATATAATTAGTGGATTTCTGTTATGTTTATGATTCAAATGCATTTGAAGAGCTTTTTTTTTTGTGCAAAGTAGGATATTGTAAGATTTAAGGGTGTCTTCAATGTATTTAGATTCTTCATCTAAAATATTACCTGCTTCATATTTCAAGTGCTTGTCAAAAGAAGAATCATTATGCCCGCATTTATGCTATTTCTATAGCAGAAGTAAAATGTAATACTTTTTTTATTTGTGGGATGATCATAAATGATATATCTAGGTAAGGTATGGAATTGCGGTCCTTTTCATTGCTGCCAATGTCTTAAGGAGGGAGCAGAGATAAGAGCTCACTTGAGTATCATAGAAATAACGATAAAGTAGAGAAAGACTAGCGATGTCTCTTCTGTGGAAAATTAGCCTGTGAAAAAAAAAAAAGAAAAAAAAAAGGTAATCCTCTATGAGATTTCAAGGTCAATTTTGAATTGTCAAAGCAAGGAAGAGCGAGATGGCAGCAATATTTGAAGTATCTGATTCTTATATCAGATTGCATCAGGATTCTGTTATTTTCTGGAGCAGTAGAATGATCCATTTCTCCAACAATCTTAGTAATAGATTGGAGATCTGGTAAAAGTCCCTTAATTCACTCGTTATGAATGTTTATATCAAAGAATATTGAACCGTTTGTGCGCGTTCAAACTTTGTCTTGTCTTTATTTGGCAAGGCTCCAATTTTTAGCAATTCCACAAAAACTATAAACATTTCATAAAATTAGAGAATCCACAAAAAGTTATAAAGAATATGCATTTCAGGTTTTGCTCAAAGAGTTTTAACATACATTTTTATGTATGCCAGTTCATTATAATTTTGTCTCGTTACAAGTTTTTGTTTATGAGGTCTTTCTCTCTCATATAACACACACACAAAATCAAAAAAGTTGGATCACATTGGTTAATTTTGGCTTATATTTTGCTACAAAACATTGGTAGAAGCTCATCATAGTTTTGGTAAATGTTTACTAAATTAAAAACAGTTTTGGTTAAGTTTTCTATTTTCATCAGGTTTTATGTTTCGTTCATGTAATGATAGCTGCATTTAGAGAATCCGTTAAATATCTGTGAATGTGTATCTGTGAGAGTGAGAGCAAGAAAGGCATGTGTTATGAGAAAGAGCCGAGTGTAACTACGCCTTTTGTAATGTTTGGCATACATGCAGAAGTGATGCAGTTTTGTCATAAGATACCATGAATTTATTCTAGGTCAGTCATAATACAAGATTTTTATATATATCTCAGTACTCCTATAAATTTTTTTTTTTTTTTGTGTATTAATATTCATATTAAAAACCATTTTTTCTATTTATTTAAAAAGAAAATAAAACTTTGTTATATATGGGTCGTGGAATTGCATTTATCTGCAAAAAATCTAGCTAATTTGCATATTCTTTTAAACATTCATTTTAATTAATTCCTATTAGTTTTTTTTCAGTTTTTTATGGGCTGATCATCTTTAACTATTACGTGTCATTATATTCATGCAGATATTCTACATGATTTATACTTGCGTAATAAGATTATAGTAAACAAAAAAACTCCTGTTAATTTTTGGTCTACAGACATGAAACTTAATATATAGGGTATTCAAACCAATGCAAAACTTTATATTTGGGTTTTAGCCAAGGAAAATTGGTACAAAAGTGTAAAAAATTTGCCAGATGAAAGTCGAATAACGGCATAACAAATATGCATGCATAACGTAGTAGCTATTGGCTAACGTTTTACTTTTTAGCATTGCAGAAAACATGTCTTCATAGGTCAGTCATTAACATCAAAGGAAAAAGTAAATCCTAAACTAAACGTTTTGGTTTTGATTCTCAGTGGGGTGCACAAGTTATTTAAAAACAAAATTTTTTGTTAAATCACATTAATCAAAATGCCAAATTCAATTGTATTTTACCAACGGACAATACTGGGTGGCCTGCTAGTATACATATATATAGTACTGCTAGTATACATATATATAGTACTGCTAATTTTGTGGGCACTTGTTACAAAGAGAAAACAGAGTCCATAGGATTCGAGATTAAAAAAATGTTTTTGTTAGAACAAAATTATTTGTTAACATTACATTTTGATAATGAACATACATATCTTTTTGTTTTACATTAAAACGCATTATTTTTCTTCTTCAAACCAAAACTAAACGTAAACACACCATTATTATGCAAAATGGTTACCCTTACACTTGGAATCTCTGCCTGGCTGCTCATTTGTTAAAAAAAATAGAGTTTTGGAGACACACATTTTTATATGCAATTTAACTACTTAGGGTAGTAATAACATAAATACTACAAGGTTTACATGGATAGCTCAATAGTGCAATACTAGAGCTATAAATATTTCTTAAAGTACTATGTTACAAGGAACAGTTACTCATTTTCAATAAAATGTTTTGTCAGTAACAACTTGCATACAATTGTTTCCGGACCCAATGTTGGCATATAATTATATAATAGTTCATTTATTATAGTTTTGCACAACAGGGTCCCTCCTCAGCACAAAGAATCAATGATTAACAAGCTGTGTATGGTGCTGCATGTGAGATGACGCCACAAAAAATAGTAAAGAAATGATGAGTGTGACAAGTGTGAAGGGCCAATGTTGCCTTCACATTTTCGCCAAGTTTCAGAAAAATCTAATATATGGGGCAAAAGTTATAGGGTAAAAAGTCATTGTTTGCAATTTGGAGGCTTTTGAGCTCCTGAGAATGCCGAATCCCAGTGAAAATGGGCAAACAGTGCCGTTTAACACCTTAAGACATGTATATTTGAATTCAATACCATGGAAAACCACTATATAGACAAACATTTCAAGTTTTTGAGTAATATGAAAAACAAGCTCCAAAAAGGCACGTTTTTTTAGCCCTAAAAGTCCCAGAGGGATACGAACCAGAATTTTGCCAGATCACCCATACTGAATTTATATTAAGAACAATGACCTCCACATTTTGGCCAAGTTTCAGGAAAATCTAATGGATGGATCAAACGCTATGGAGCAAAAAGTGTCATTTTTGGTCATTTTTTGACAACTTTTTAATGAAACTAAGCAGACCAACTAAATACTTGACTCCCAGGTACTTGTGTCAGTTTTGAACAAATATCACATTTTCAGGAGTTTTTCTTTTACAATTTTTAACAGTTTTTTTTTAAAAACAGTTTATGACCTTTTTTCATTTAGTTATGTTTAAAACTTTTTACTTTAGTTTACAATTTTTGCTTTCAATCACTTTTTTTATACATTAAAATATACTTCAGCGGATTTTACTTTTAAAGAAACAAAGAGTCATAATATATGGCCCTAAATATTAAAAAGATTTGAGTTTGTTAGATTCGAATATAAATTAACATAAAAACGGGGGGAAATAGCAAAATAAGGAATCCTTCCTACTATCCAAACTTGACAACGTATCCGATTTTGAGAGAAGTCAAGAAAAGAGGAACTTATTCTAATCATGTCTATCGCAGATGTCCATGTTAGAACTGTTTCTTTTTTTATCGTTTCAAGCTTTTGTAGAGAGAGTGCATATATCTCATGGATTTCTCTTTTCAGAGACAATTTTAGTATTGTGCTCTAATTTGGATGGGAGTGTTACAAATGAAAGAAGGAAATAGCCTCTTAACAAGAGAAGTTCGTTTTTTCTACACAGAGGTCAGAAGACGGGGGTGGGGGGTGGTCTGCAGAGGCAGAGTGACCGGATACTTCATTTGTGTGTTTAGTGATGGAAATTCTATTTCAAACTTAAGCATAGCTGACCTATAGACCTTTTCTGTCAGAGATATAAGGACAAAAATCTGCACAGGATGAAGATTACAAAAAAAAAAAAAAAAAAAAAAAAAAAAAAAAGGTGTGGAAGATTAAAGAGAGAGAGAGAGGGAGGGGAGGAGGAAGTAGAAGGGGGTTGCATTTTTAGTAAAAAAAAAAAAAAAAAAAAAAAAAAAAAAAAAAAAAAAAAAGACTGCACCCATTACACTGCAAGGACAATGATAAACTAAAATGAAAATAACAAAATTGCTTTTGATTGGCGATACGACAAATTTATAGAAATGGAGAACAAGAAAAACGGAAAGTTAAGAGGAAATTAACATTTCTGATAAATATTTATAAAATAAAGTAACATCAATCATATCGGTTTTAGTTTTCACACAAACATTTTATCAAGTGATGTACTTATGTATAAGTTTGTATGTGAGCAAATACATATGCGAGCTTATATCAAGATGCATATATTAGAATTATCTGTAAATACAAGTGGGCAGTTGTGTATACAAGTTTATATAAGTATTTTGAATAGTAACCATTACATTTTATTTGAGTAAAATCCCAATTGTCAAATATCTTAAGGTTTTTAACTTAAAATCCATTTTTCCATTTTTAGATATTAATCCACTCAAAAAAACAAAAACCAAGTTTTACTGAACATCTCAGAAATATATTGTATCACAACATTAAAAAAAAAAAGGCCAAATTAACTGGCGGTCAAGGTAGACAACTTTCCTGACTGGCTCAAAACAAAAGCCTCATGCATACAACCTGCAGTCTTCCGAGCTGCCATGTGCAATTAGGCATGAACAGAAAATAAATTTCCTGTAAAGGAATGAAAAGACAGTTTCCCTGAACCTGTGATTTTATATGCGTGCTTATTTGTCATATGGTTCTAGTTGTATATGTGCAGCTATCTATACAGGTCTATTGTGCATACAGTGTATATCTAGCTGTGGAAGGGAATGCACATTTGTACCTTTATATTGGTTGCGCAATACATATGTATATATGTATGCTGTATAAGTATGACCAATTCATATTTGTATGTAGCCAAGTTGAGGTTATGTATATATCTGTGTGTGGAGGTACACGTGTATGTAGAGAATTTGAATGACAACTATACAAACATTTGTCAGAGCAACCTGGCATGAAGATACTTCCGCTAGAAGTAAAACCTAACATTCAAAATAACACAGCATTCAAAACTGAAAAGATTAGGCATGGCTATTCAAAGATGTACTGAAGTGTGTGTAGGTGTAGAAAAGGGTTTATTTGTGAAATATAAATATTCTGTGTCTGCGTGTGTATGTGATACTTGGTGTCTATAAACTAAAGCTAATGGTCTCACCACATTTCATGTTGGCAAGAAAAGTGACAGGATGGAGAAAAAGGGAACATTTTTCCTTCTGTTCATGGAAATTCTGTTTGGTTTTCATACAAAATTTCTTTCCAAAAATTGCTTCCCTGTGGTTGTTTTCAAGTCAATACTTGCTAAGCCGTTCTCAAGTAATTATATTTTGTCCATCATCCAACGGAAATATCTTACTAACCTCATCTTTGCTAACTAGTGACTCCTTAGTATTAAATTGTTTTTGCAACGAAAAACTTTAAATGTGTGAGAAAGGAGGAGAGGCAGAGAAAGATGGTTTAGTTGTTCAGTTTATTACGAATTACAGCTAATTAGAACAATTTTTTTTTTTTTTCAAACAATTCAATCTCCAAGCTAAGGTATATTTTAGCATGTATGTGTGTTATTAAAGTTTACAGGAAAAAAAAAAAAAAAAAAAAATTGCCCCACAGCACACACACACACATAAAAGTGAGATAGAGCAACCATTGCCCACATTTTGATCAGAGAAAATAGAATGCATAACAATATGCTTGTAATCAGATATTTGGTTCAGAAAAGCAAATAAAGCAGGTTTTTGAGGAATATGTCAGATATAAGTGTCTGCAAGCTAATGACTTTTTTCTTTTTTTTTTTTTTTTTACACAAGAAACAACTTGTCTAATTTTTAGTAAACCAGACAAGCTATGTTAAATGTGATTGTGTGATATAATGAAACCATCTCTTAATCCTTGTAGTAATATGAAATTTCTTCCTGAAAATACAGATTAAAAAGAAAAAGAAATTTTTTTTTTTTTTTTATAAGAAAAGGACATTGTTAACATTCCTAAAATCTTTAATCAATATGGTCAGATTGTTATAGGAAAAAAAGAATTTACTCTTACAAATACAGTGCACGAGAGAAAACAAAGAAATATATCGGACTGAATGCAAGAAATTGTTTTTTCACAATCTAACAACACATCACAGTCCACACACAAAACCATCAACAGGAAATCCTAGATTAGATTTTCGTTCTCTTTAGGCTTTTCAAGAGAATATATCTCGATTGTGAATTTGAATTCTATCATATGCATGCAATTCAGTAACTTTGTGTCTGAACCATTATGCCACATACAAGAAAGCTGAACCACCACCACAGCAAACCAAGGTGAAGAACAAATTGTAAAGAGGAGGCACCGGCTCTTCTTAAAGAGTGTTCTCATCCAATCAGTAAACTTTCAAATCTAAGCCAATGGTTTGTATACGCTGTCATAATTGTTCAGTTTTCTTGCATGTAATCGAACAGTGGTCGATCGCCACCGCACATACAGGTGACTAAATTAAAATTCTGGGTCATGATGAAGAGCACAAAAAAGCACAAAACTCTAGGATTTCCTGTGACTGGCTTAGTGCGATGGGTTTGATTAAAAACAATTTTATACATATTTTACAGACATATGCACACAATTTATATAAAAACAAATTCAAATAAAAACAATTTTAGCCTTCTAAAAAGCAATAGTCATTTGTAATAACATAATAGAGGTGTCAGACTACAAGAGAAAACAATGCAATAAATAAATTGAGTAAATTATAAAAAACAAATTGTGATTAACTGATGTTTCAAACAATAAAAATGACATTTAAAAGTCTACAAGTATTTGGATCATATGAAAAAAATGTTAAACTAAAAAAATAAAAATAAAGATTCATTAAAGAAAATACAAAAAAAAAAAAAATGCTATTGTAATTGTTGCATATTGGAAAGTTAGAAAACAGTGAAAAAGTAAACTATTTCTCTTTGTCAAAAATTAGAAAACGATGACATCAGCTAAATAAAGCCTTTTTCAATCAATATACTTCTGTTGCATTTTACATAAAAAATTTTCATTCTCTAAATATCTTCAATGTATCTGAGAATAAATTGCTGCTGATTAACATTTCCTAATGTTGAACTCCAGCCAGAATTGGACATTTTAATTGTCACTTTATACTAACACTGCTTTAATTACAATAAAGTCTTCTAATTATGGGTTTCAACCACTCCCATGGAATTCTCAAGTGACCAATTGTGGTTTTAGCAATCAAGAATTCCAAGAAACAAATTAGGCAGTGAAAATTAAAAGAAACAAAATTTTTAACAATTGTAGAAGGTAAAAAAAGAATATTTTTTTTAGATACGTTCAAAGATTTGTTTTGTTGTGTTCACAGTTTAAATGTCACTTTCATCACAAACTGCACAGTTTGAAAGGATTCATTTTTCAATGAAAAACATAAAAATAGATATGCAGAGATTGTCCAATTCATAGAAATTATTAAAAGAGAAATGTTGCTTATATATTTCTTAATATTAGCCAACAAGATTGAAGGAAGAAGGAAATGATGTACAAGATAGAAACAAAGGCACGATTAAATGGAGCCAAGAACATGTAGCTCCACAATGACAAAGATTTAAGAGAGAAAGGAAAATAGATGACAGAAGGGTAAGCACTTGATTGCTAATTGTACACACAAGACATTGTTGAAAAAATTTAAAAAAAAAAAAAGACCGATGGAAATGGAATCTTGATTAAGAATCACAAATGCTTTTTTTAAAAATTTTAACCTAATTGTTAATGCAGCAAAAGTCATTGCAATTCTAGAAATTGAAGATATAAATCCATTTGGATGATCTTTTATAGAGGATGAAGAAGGTTTATCCTGTCAGTTTTTATTCCAAACAAAAATAACTGCAGAAAGCACATGTATTTTTTTTTTTTTTTACTATTGTTACTGCTATAAGCAACTCTACATTTTTTTTTTTCAATAATTTTCGCAAATGTACAAAATAAAACTGAGCAGACCTAAGAGGACTGTCAAAACCACCCTTTCTGTGAGAGGAGGCTTCTCCACAATTCTTGACCAGCAACATGATTTTGTTATCATAGCTGCATTGTCATTAAGTGTCAGTATTTCTCATCAGCCAGTGACCAACCGGCTAGATTGCATACTAATAATGAGCATGGCTAAACGGTACAGATCCCCCCCCCCAAAAAAAAACCCTGAGGTTTCAACCATCATTTGTATATGGATACCAGAATGCATTGTTCAACTTTATACCTGGTGTGTGTGTGTGTGTGTGTGTGTGCGCACGCGTCATATTCGTCTTAAAGCTCAGTTTAGTCCACAAGTTGTGCAAAATGTCTTCCAAAATAAACGATTACATTCTCACCTATTAAATGTTTCCATATCAGTTGTTGAGTAGTGACACTATTTTAAATATACCATGGTGAAAAATGACTGCTTTGGAGAAATCAAAACAAAATTTTTCCCTTTAAATAAAAATATCCAAAATTTTTTCTTGAATGAATACTTTTCATTTTGGAGAAAATAAATTTCAACTAAAATAGGAACAACAAGGTGAGAAAATTAAAATCTCAATTTTCGATCTTTTGAAAACTTAAATTTCTGGTAAAATATATAATTCATTGAATGCTGAATATCTCATTAAAATTGGAGAATTTTTTAGTTATTACAAAAATTACTTTAGCCAAAATTGGTGGAATTTTAATCTTTTGTTGGTAGAGGATGGGAATAGAGAATAAAAAAGGAATAACCAGAACTGAGGGAGTGCATACTGAATGACCAGAGTTGTGTTCATTATTTCCACCCACAAAAAAAAAAAAAAAAAAAAAAAAAGGTTTTAGTTCATTTGCAAAGACAATATTGATAAATAAAAACAAAATGAAAAAAAAAAAAAAAAAAAAAATGCCTGTCAAAGGACGTAAGTATACACACGTCATTAAATAAAAAGGTTATATTATTATTTCCAAAATTCGAAAAAAAATTTTGACAGGAAGACTGTAAAATAAATATTTTCCAAAACTCATGTCTTGATCTTTATTTCTTGAATTCTACAAATTATGACCCCCACCCTTTTTTTATTGGAGGAGGGGTGTAAAGATTAACCTTGAAAGGCAGCATTGGTTCGTTTAAGATTGACTACAATAGTTTTGTGTGTTTGTATTGATATATATATATATATATATATATATATATATATATATATATATATTTATTTTAAAAGACTCCCCCCCATTATAGTCTCCCTCCCTGAATGAGTGTTGCATTGATAGCAGCAGCAAATAAGCATAGATAAAGTAGCAGAAAAATTTGGGTGGAAGTGATTTTGTGATAGCAAATTGGACGGAAAAAAAAAAAAAAAAGCATCAAATAACTGAGCTTGGATTTCAGCAAAGGGGAAGCAGGACGGGGAATAGTACTAAAATTTAGCAGTTTTATAATCTGTGCAATTTGAAACAAGCAGTGACAAATTCTTTAAAAGACAAGAAACATTGGCATGCATTTGGCTTATTTAAAAAGAAAAAAACGTTTATTCTTAAATGGAATAATTTTTTTTCAGAGAAATTTGTTGACAGATCAGTAAACAGACCATAAGTTTTTAAAAAATTTTTTTTTTTTATTGCAATTTTGGAAAGGTAAGCCAATAGAAATTGCATCATTCACAAAGTCATCAAACGTATATTGTTAAGAGAATGGAAGAGAGAAGAAAAAATTTTCACTGCCTCTCATTAAATGTCTGAATTCTTAAGTTTTGTTTTAAATGCGGCATTGAATATAGGAACTCCAAACACACCATTAATTTCGTCAACTTACAAAAAAGTAGAATTAGGTTAATTAGGATTGATAAAGCGATTAAGACATTTTTTTATGGCAAATTAAAATGAAAATTGACTAGAGGATTATAATCACAAAAACGCACTTAACCTGAAAATCAAATATCTTCTTTATAAATATTGTTAAAAGTTAGTCTTTAATGGAGGATCAAGTTTACAACTGATTGATGTAAATACAGGGTGACCCCCCCCCCCCCCAAAAAAAAACAAAGAACCCCCCCCCCAAAAAAAAACAGGACATTCAATTGTTTTTCTGAGCATTTTACAGTCAACGAAGAAAAAAAGGCCAAAGACCCTAGTGTTTTGATGTGATGTTTTGAATATAATAAACTAGTTATGGCCAAAGTTTCATTTCATTCAGACAAAACACTAAGAAATTAAGAGTTGGGGCCAGTTTTGTTTTGGGTCACCCTGTATATGAATACAGATGCTTTTATTTTTGAAGACATTTTCTTCTTAAATTTCTAATGCAGAAGAAAAAAGATTTTTTTAATTTCCCTCAAACAAGTTTTCAGCCATATTGTTTAAATTTGATTTTCGGGAATTAGAGGCCGATTGAAAAATCGATTTTCCAAATATAATCAAATTTAGTTTTTGGAGCAATAAAGAGAGAAAAAAAAAAAAAAAAAAAAGTTCTTTTACCAAATGAATGAAAATTTAATCTGCTACATTTAATGGTGTAAAACTATTTTCAAGTTTTTTTTTCTTCAAGATTAAAATTTGTTCAACCCTTGACATGCGCAAAACAAATATGATTGCATAGATTTTCCAATTCTATTACAGTGATCTGACATGACTGAACTGAATTTCAATAGCGATCATTAATTCCATAATCTTTAATAGTATACATAACACTATTCATATTCCATTCTTAGTTTTGCTTTTCTTTGGCTTTTCAATATTGAACTTTTTTTTTTAAATTAAGTTTTAATATCCCGATGAAACTTAGTGATTTTTTTGATAACTTCCACGAGAATCTGCCATTTTTCTAATGGAAAAGTTGAATTTGTAAAAAGTCTCCATATTTCAATCAAAATCTCGTTATTTAAATAAATATTGAGATAATGTTGAGATTTTGATTGAAGAATAAGAAAAACAACTTTGCATATTTTTAAAAAGAAAAAATTTTATGTACATAACATGCATAACATATTTCATATCTAAAAAAAAAAAAAAAGTCAAATGCATCGTGAACAAATCCTAAAACTTGGCAATTATTTTAAAACAAATGTACAAAAATATATGAATTTTGTCAAATTAAAGGAAAAGGAAGACGTTTTAAGAATCGAAAAGACGAAGTTGTCGCCGATGAAAATCGGATGACCTAAAATTCTGAAGTTGACAAATTATGTAAGATTTGTGATTTGAGGAAAGTATTTTTGTAAATAAAATGGGTGAATGAGGAAAGAAAAATATTAATAGAAATCAAAATCCTGTGAACTTTTTGAAATAAGTGTCACAAAATATAAAGAACAGATTTTCAAATGAAATTACAAATAAAGAATGGAGAAAAAAAAACAAAAAATTTTTTTTTTAAAACTATAATAAAAATAATTTTGTTAGGAGAGAGATTTGTTTGTAAGTTTTGTAAATATTAACTTATGCATACTCAACTAAAGTTTTTTTTTCTGATGGTTAGAGTTAAATTTGGAGATAAAAGCAACCAATAATGAAACAAGGGTCAAGAAAGGAAATGTTGGTTCTTAAAAACCTGAAAGAATAATTTGGGGTCGTGTCACAAGTTGACAGGTGAGGTTAAAGAAAGATTGGAGAAAAAGGTTAAAATAAAAAGATTTGGGTAAGGGTGGAAAGATAAAGATGTATGTCTCTAGAAAGTATTTCGAGAGAGAGAGAGAGAGAGAGAGAGAGAGAGAGAGAGAGAGAGAGAGAGTCACTGGTTTATGTGTTTACTCAAGAGTTAATGGGTCAATATTCCAGACACTGGGAAAACAAGGCCTTGAGGAAGGAAAAGCCTCTTTATCAATATCAAGATTATTCTAATTAAAGATCAGAAATTTTTTGTTAATGCATGATTGACAAAAAAATAAACTTCTCTTTCTTCATTTTTTTTGTGTTATGTATTTGTCTCTCTCCCCACATCTATTTATCATGCCACTTTCAATTCCATCTTCCCTCTTTTGTTTGTATCTGTCTTTAGTTAGAAAAGGTTCCTAATCACCCCCCCCCCCTTATGGTATAAAAACAGTAGAGTATTCAAAAAATTGTTTTTATAAAAGTTGTTCCTAAGTTGTATTAGTTCTTATATGATGACAAAAATGTGTCATTATGGACATTATTATATGACAATTATGTACTATTATTAAATATTAGGCTATACTGAATTTTTGGACTAGAAAAAAAACAAAAATAAATAAAAATGAAATACTAAACAACTATTAGATGCAGGATGATAGTTGTCATCAATATATGTGGAGCATATCACAATGTAAAAGTAAAGTGATTGACCATAGTTGAAGGCGACATACAGGCTCCTTTTTCATTAGCTACTAGATGTAAGGGAGAATGCTACTCCTTTCCAAGTATTACTCCACTTACATCTTATAATGCTGAGTGTTTAATAAGGGGGCATCAGCTACCATTTTTTTTTTAGGTGTTTGGTATGGCTTGACCGAGCATCGAACCCAGATTTCGTAATCTATTACCATCATGTCAAATAATTTACAATATAATCACATTAAATAAGGAATAATTTTGTACACTTCTGACGATATTAGAGAAAAGCAACTCTTAGCCCGAGAAGGATTCATACTTAGCTAAGATTTAATTTTTTCCAACGATCAGATCGATACTACATCAGCTTCAGTGGACAGACCAAACAGTAAACTTGATATTGAAATCCAAATAAATGAGAACTCAACTGAAATACAGTTTTATTTGAATTTTTAATGGTTTACACTGCATAAGTGTTGTGGAATAAGAATTAACGTAATAGTTTGTTGGGAGAATTCCAATGTTTTTCTTGATTTCAATATTCTAAATCGTTTAATTGCTCCAAAACGTAAAATTTCATTTTTTGGGGATGGTATTTGGTTTATAGTGCTGATCTATTTTTAAATTTTTATAATTTTCTTTTTAATTTGACAAACTTTTTAATGTTTTCTTTATCTTGTATCAAAGATTTTGATAAATTTATTGTGAGATTTTTATATTTTTCACTTGTACAATTTTTGTCGATTTTTTATTTAAATTCATTATCTATAAATTTTCATGTCAATTTAATCAATAAATATGGGTGATTTTATTAATTAGCACCACCAATAGAAAATTAAGTAAAAAAAAAAAAAACCCAGAAAAACTTTTAGAATTTGGGCTCAAATTTTTCCAATTCCAATATCTTAAAAAGTTCCAATTTTTTTCAGTTCAGATTAATTGTGCTAACACTAGTAAATACTGACCACACTGTAAAATATACCAGCATCAGTTTTAAAAATGTTTCAATGTAATGGAAAATTTTTTTTTTTTAGTTTTCAGGAATCAAAAAATTCATGTACACACAAATTTTTTGATCTCTGAAAACTAAAATTTTTTTTACATTACATGGAAACATTTTTAACAAGCTTTCAACTTCCATAAGGCATCATCAGGTGTAAGAGGATTATGTGGCAAGAAATGAATTATTTTGAATCTTAATTCATGGATTTTGCTTGACTATCAACATCAATTTCTCCAAAACGCATTAAATTTACATCATTTGTTAAAAGGTATTAAAAAAATATTTATATTATGATTAATTCATTTCATTTGCTATTTATTTTATACATTTTTAACTGTATGTGAGTTGGAAAATTTCCAGGTTTTATTTTAATAGTGCTGACTATTTTAGTAGAGTAATCTTAGTAAACAATTCAATATAGTCGCCATCCTGTCAATGAAAACAATATTACTTAAAATTTGTCATTATGCAAGTTTTGAGCTAGTTTTAATTAATTTCTAGATATAATTTCAAGTTAGGCTCTTCTGGTGTTTGTGATTAGCAAATAAAATATGTAATATTCATCATAAACAGCTACTTTGAATTTATGCTCTTACAATTGCATTTCCTTTCAATTACATTATTAGGATAGATATTCTCATTTTGCTTAATGATGGTTCAAAGAAAGTTTTCACCCACAAAGATTTATCTACTAATATTGTGACTCGTGAAAAACAAGGATCATATTTAGTAGCACATTATTTTGCAAATCACTGATAGTAAATTTATATTTCAAGCATTTTCATTAGCTATGCAATATAAATTTCACCAACCAGTAAATTTGTTCCAAATTATGAAGTTGTTAGTGAAAAGGGGGGGTAAATAGAAGTACCTAGAAAGTTTGTTTATACTGTGTCGATTAGAAAGTAATTTTTTTATATTATACACATTTAATTTTGAAATAAAAATTTCAGAAAAATGGAAAATTAGTCTTTGGAATAGTAGATAAGCATAGGAACAAACACATTAAAGCTGAATGAAGATATTTCATTTGTTTGACAATACCCATTTGGCATAAATATATTCTTGTTGATAAAAATAGAAATATCTTCAGCTTTAATGTGTTTGTTCCCACGCTTATCTACTATTCCATAGACTAATTTTCCGCATTACATTATGCATGATGTGAATCAGTGATTTCAGTTTGGAAATTTACAATATTTCAATAGTTATCAGTTTCGACGTTTATTCGTATACTTTCCAGTCATAATAGCAATATTACTTAATTTCTGTTATGCAAGTTTTGCCTAAGATTTACAACTTTGATAAAAATTGAACGAGATAAAATGTTTCTTCTTTTAAATAATCTTGACATTAAGAAAGAGGTAAAAGACAGCCATCATCACAACCCATTCAGTTTTGGAATATATACGCCACCACCATGGGGAAGGGGGGGGAGAGGAAAGAGCGAAAGAGTGTGGTGCCTTACGTCAACTTGGTATTGCAGTGTGAACACTTTAAGCAGCTTCTGTGGTAGATGTTTTTGTTGGCCTCAACGCGTTCCATTGCGTAAACGGTTTTCTCGCATGCAGCACACTTCTCGACGTGGACAGGTGCAAATTTGTTTCCTTTATCCTGCACAACCAAATTAGTAGCAACAACATGATTAGTTAACATGCAACGGAAGAAGACCAGCGTCACGAGAAACACCCCCTACCTTTTTTTAAAAACATTTAAAAAGATTAAAATCATTTTGATATAAAGAGATAAAATGTGGCCCCACATGTTGGCCGTATCAACGGCCACATGTGCAGAAGCAGCCATCATTGTCAGCATTTTCAAGCGGTCACAATCCACCGGTAACCCAACAATCAGTGGCAGGAAACGAATGTAGATTAGAATCATCTCAAAAGCCCAACCCACATGAAATTTGGCCATTTCTTAAATGCCACATAAAAAAGCCACAATTGATTTAAAGGGAGCTATTTTAAAAACGTTTCTAATAAAACAACTACACGACTTAAAAATAAAACTACATGACTAATAAATAAAACATGCCTTTTTAATATTTTAAATAACAAAAATTAAAAATGAAGAATGAAAATGGAATAATTTTTCTCAAAGAAAAATAAAGAGCGAAAAACTAGCATTTTCGGAAGATAAGGATATTTGCTTAACATAATCAGTTTTTATACAATTTTGAACATGTGAAAATGCAACACGAAATATTGTGAAAGCTGCATCAAAATTGAGAAACTGTATTAAAGTGTAGAATTTCAGTGATTTTTATCATTGGAAAATCACTTTTGCTAAATTTTTATGGTTACTTATTTTAAATATTTTACTGTTAAAAAATTTATTTTAACTTGAGCAGCGTTCTTCATCACATGATTACATAATATATTTAGGTTTTTGAAAATAATTCCCTTTAAGCAAAATGTAAAAAAAAAAAAAAAAGAAAAATAAAAAGAAAAAAAAAGGTCAACAAGTGTAACATGCAGATAAAGCAAATTGCAAACCGGATTCTGTCTGAGAATTTAATTAAAAAAAAAAAAAAGTATGAAGAAACTTAATAGTAAAGTAGACTTAAGTTTTAAAGAAGGGACATGAGATAGCAGATGTGACCAGCTAAGTCCCAATTAAATGACAGTGCATCTGTACAATCATTGATGGAGAAAGTGAGAATGATCCACAATAAAATTATAGTGTCAGTGTTTTAGAAATCAGACATAAATATGAAGTTAGGCATGTGTAGATGTTTATACATTCCAATGTATAGGATACACTCCTAAACTAATTAAATGATCATTACAATTTTTTTTAATACAGCTACTTGACGTAGTAGATCTTTGTTGCAAATTTCAATTTGTACATTTGTCTTAGGTATGCACATGAGTAAAACATGGGTGTCAATATTTTAACTGACAACAATGACAAAATGAATCAAAGTCTACCCCAAACATTGTAATAATCTTAAACTAAAAACTTAGAAGATTTAAAAAGTGTGCAAATGTGCGATACATATTGAATCACTGATGCATGGTGACCATGATTTTAATGCTAGCAAACATGTAAAATTTAAGGTTTACGCTAAGGAAATTCAATGAATCTTGTTAATTAGTGTCTCATGATTACAGATCAAATTCAATGAAAAATTTGATGGATCATATTATGTTCCTTAATTTTTTGAATACTCAAAACACACTAAAATTTAAAGAATTAATGTCCAATACGAAGTGTTAAAATTTCACAAAAATCTGTGGTATCTGAATTTTCATAAAAGGTTTCATCCACGTTGCATAAAACTAAATATAGCTCCTTCCACTGAGCAGCTGTTGATCTGTTAATTAGTTTAAGAGTGAACTCTGTACATACAAATATATGAACATACCTCATGTATACATATATATCTCTCTCAAACATTTAAAATATAATCCGACATGAATTTTGTTTTCCATTAAATGATATCTCATTTATTATTCCAATTAATCTGCTGGCCTGAATCATTTTAAATGCTATTATATTTAATTTGTACACATAAAATTTGACAAAAGAAATACTCAACAAGATCAGGTGTGCAGACTTGCTTAAATAAAGCATAAAAAAAAAGAAAAAAAAAAGCATATTTTTTTTATTCACATTTTAATTTCATATATACTCATCCATACGTACATACACAAAAGGGGGAAACTACTACTGATGAAGATATGCATGTATTAAAGTTTTTTAAATGATACTTTTGTACTGCAGGCCTTGAATGTATTTACGTTAAAGAAAAACAATGTTTATGACATATTGTAGATTCTTACTTGGTTGCGGCCTCACAAGAACAGTATTTAATGCGGGTAAAATCTAGCCCCCCAAAAGAGGGCACTCTAGATTGAAACAAAAGTTCACTGACTGAGGACAGAAAAGATGCATTTTGTTGCTAGCCAAACTGCAAATTCTAAGGCGAGTCATCACATGGAAAAAAAAAAAAAAATTACAAATGTTTTAGTAACGCAATAATGCCCCAAAAGATTTCTCAGAGACAAAAAAAGATGTACAATAAATAAATTGGATGTAAAATAAAACATGGCTAATCAATTGATTATATATAACTTAGATATTTCTTATAAGAAAGCATTGTGAGGTTTGATTAAAAAATGCTCTATTCGATCTTTGACTCAAGAAAACTGAAAATGTTATGGTTCATTAGAATTATTAAAAGATAGCAGTTGATTATTTCACGTTCTTATGCAGAGTAGGCATGTGAAGGGTGGATGGAGCCCTTGATGTTTGATGGGAAGGGAATGCCTACAAAATTTAAGGAAATAATCAAAGATGATAAGAAAACAAAAATTATCCCTGGCACAAATAGTCTAAAGCCATGCTTGGAATGTGTGAATAAAATAGCTAATGCTTTAGATGATGAAATTGTCTTTTTTTCCAACAAAAATAGAAATGTTGTTATTCTTAAATCATCTATAGTCAATGTCAGTCAGTTTTGTTGAAAATAAAAAAAACTTACAAATTGAACAATTGTCAAAGAGATGCTGCCATCATACCTTAGTTTGAAATAACATTTTAAAAATAAGATTTGTTAAAAGTTTAAAAACAGGATTTTTATCATTAAATATGAAAATTTCATGGATTCATCATTTCTATCTTTCTTTGAAATCAAACAATAATTTGCCTTCTGTCTTTTATAGATTTTAAAGGAAAGATTGCAAAAAGAAATCTATAACATTCCATTCCACCGACTGTACTAACAACAGTGCCATAACAAGAAAATGAGAACTAATGAAATGATTGTCCCATATTTTTAATGAAAAACAAACAAGAAACGTTGGTATTTTATTGAAAGATAAACAGTTCAATCATAAGTAAAATACACATCAATATGGCCGAATTAACATTAAAAAGTAAAATTTATATCTTTGTTTCTTTTGATAATTAAGATGCAAGTAAAAAGGGATTTAATAAGAGAAAAAAGATCCTTATGTCCAGACTTTGTCATGCATACAATAACTTTCTAGACACAGTGACAGGAATGAAAATGGAGTTCCCTTCCTCCAAAATATTTTTAAAATGGAACTAAAAGAGATATTAAAAAGGATGCTGCAATTGTTTAATAAACTATAAAAAGAGAAATATTTTAAAGAGAAAAAAAAGATAAGGAATTCTTGTTTTTAAATTAGATATCACCTAGGGGTCAGTATCTTAAGGTGTGAAAGAGCTAACCTCATTGGAAACATCTGCTTGCTAGCCCCCACCTCCACTGAATGAAAGCAGCAGCTATGTCATTACTACATTGATTGGTGTTAGTAGTCCTCCCTCACTGTGGGATCAGAGACAGGGGAAGGGTGGAGATCATTTAACAGAGAGAAAGCGCATGCGGCTGCAGCAAGATAACATAATCATATCACCATGACAACTGCAGTAGGAGATAAAATTGAAATTTTAAACAAATCTGACACAAGAAAAAAATATTTTATGAATTTTTTTTTTTTTTTTTTAAAGTTAACCTGACTTCGTTTCTAGAGTATTCCAGAACTTAAACTATTCCATGGCGTTTTAACAAATTGATTTCTACAGTTGAGAAATGTGGGCCTTAAAAAGGACACTCACAAGTGAATGCATGAAAAGCTTTCAATAATTATAAATAAATTGACTCACACAATCTACCAATGATGACAGAAGAGATGACCTTTAAGACTTCATAAAAAAAAAAAAAATTCAAAGCCCAAATGCCGATTCAAAAGCTTGAACTGGTTTTATATATGCAACATTTTTGTTAAGAGCAGAATTGCTGCCTGCAGCAAAAAAGAGAGCCGACAATGTCACATCTTGATATGGTGGGTGCAAAAATAAGCATACACAGTCAGTCGGTCAACAAAAACAGATTTGCACATATTTATGTTGATACAACAACATGTGTATGTGTGCTGAATATTATCAATGGAATGTATGACATCTAACAATTGGTGTATAGATGATCACAGCGCTCATTCCTTATTTTTTTATGACAAAAAAAAAAAAAAAATGGTGAAGAGAGAAGTAAACATTCACCAGAAAACTATTGCTTTTACGAAATGATACAGAATGCAGATGCACAAAAAACATTTTTTATTACTTAATTGGCAAAACTATTTTCATTTTTATTTCATAAAAAAATTTGATTCTAAAATTGAAAAAAAAAAAAAATTCATTTTCTGATTGTGATGAGGTGTGTGGTGGGGGATAGAGTAAAATCATGTGACACAGATAAGTTGGTAGAATTTACTCCAAGGCCCTGAAAAACTTGGGGGGGGGGGAAGAGAGAGAGAGAGAGAGAGAGAGAGAGAGAGAGAGAGAGAGAAAAAAAGGTACACCTCACAGACTTACACCTTCACTAAGTATTTTTTAAAACTATTTTTCACATTTTATCCAATAGCCATTTAAAACGAATCAAACATTTTAGTAACAAAATATTACCAACATTACCATATGAAGGAAATTTGTAAGCAATATTCGAAGGGGAAATACAAACTTCATTTGATGGCAAATTTATTTTGTTATCTATAAAAAAAAAAAGAAAAAAAAAAGGAAATGAAGAATCAAATCAATTTAACCATACTCAGAAATTTGTTGAGTAGATAACATCCGCTCGTGTGTGTGTATGTGTGCGTTAAATCAAAATATTGACTGAAGTATTAGTGCCATTTGGTATCTGTGGACTCAAAGTAGGTATCCCAAACTAGCCTAGTTTAGGATGCGAAAACTGGTAAATAAAGTTAAATATCCCTTAACTTCAACTTGGGATATCTTGTTTATTTTTATTTTCATAAAGTTTTGATTTAAATAAAATTTAATCTTTTTGCTTTATAGATATATAATTCTTTTTCTTGTGTCTTTAATAGTTTTTTTTCCAGGTTACTTCAAGTTATGTCACTAATTTTGGTGAACGCCGCTTTATTTTTTTTTACACAAAAAAATGTTGGTGTTTTTCAGATTTGGTGCGCACGATATTGTGAGTCTTTACCTATAAAAAAATAGTACCATTTTAAAGAAAAAAGGTCCCTTATCAATATGGTGAGCTTAAAAAAGAGTTTTAAGTTGTTTTTCACAACAACAACAAAAAAATTCAACTTGAAAACTTCAGTGAAAGAAATTCAATTGAAAAAATTCTGAAAATGGCACCGTTTTGTAGAGAAATCTCTCCTCTTTAATAATCTGTTGGTGTCATATTACTACGCTCATAAATCAAGAAGCGCTACTAATAAAAGTGAGTGTACCTACACATCGAGATTTACAACTTAATCCCAAGTGACCCAAGTAAGAAGTATCATCACAAAAATCAAGTGTCAGCATGACTGAACGAAAATGTAAACAAACTTGTTTCACTCTGAATTTGTTTTTGTTTATTTAAAAGTTATTGTTTGAAATAATATTTTAGTGCGACAAGCACATCAATAAAAGAAATGAAAATTTACAAATTTAAAAAAGTAATGTCAGTTGTTTATTTTCTATATCTTCTTTCAAACTTTCATATGTTCTTTGCTTTATCTTCTTTCGGTTAGATAAGCTTCAGCATTGTTAAATTATCTTTTTAAAAATTAAACTGGGTACATTTTAAACCCAAAAAACATTTTTTGCGTGTGAATGCGGCAAAATCTTTTTTTTTTTTCATTTTAAAAAATGTGCCTCATTTTTTGTTTACTTATTTAATTTTCTTATGTTCTGTCGGGCGTTTTTGATATATCTAACATTTTTTTAAATAATTTTTTTTATCAGACTGTACATTTACATTACTTAAAAAAAAAAAAAAAAATATAGTTAAGTTTTAATTTATGTGCAACAAGTCATGTGTAAATAAAAACATTAACTCCACGTAAAAATATGCATTTTTTTTGTTTATGTTCTATCGGGTGTTTTTGATAAATTTGAAGATTTTGTTAAATTATTTTTTAATTACACTGTACATTAATTAAAAAATAACTGAAAATATCATTAAGTTGTATGCACGTGGCGTGTAAATGAAAAAATTAATTTCACTGTAAAAATTTTTTTTTTTGGTTGTTTATTCCCGAGGCGGTACTTCTACAATTTATCGCCGAAAATGGAAACACCATTTTTTTTTGCACACCTGTCGTTAAAATCCGAGGGAGAAATTATGGCCGGTTAGAAATAAATAAAAAATTTATGAAAAAAAGTAAATAAAGAAAGTGAAAGAGAACATATCCGTGATTGTTTGATTGAAAATGTTTCGATTTAATTAATGAAAACGGGAATGTTTTGAAAACGTATATATATTTTTATTATTGAAAATGAAAATGACATATTCATAATTGTCCAAACAGAGCGAGCGCCATTCAAAAACCAAAACATTTACTGTATAAAAATTTATCAAAATATAATTGTAAAAACATTTATTGAAAAGTTTGCGTAAGAAAATATAATTTTAATAAAACAATTTTGTAATGAAAGCAACATTGGAGTTTTATAAAAAAAATTTTTTTTTTTTTTTAACAAATAATTTTCATGAAACATTTTTTAAATTAAAGCACCTTTACAACAACAGATTAAATTAAATGAAACCGAAAAATTATTATTTAGTTTAATTTTTTTGTTATTTATTTCATGCTTTGGACATAGTTTAAAATACTGATTCCTCCCTCGGATTTTAACGACAGGTGCGCGAAAAAAAAAAAAAAAAAAAAAAAATGGTGTCTCCATTTTCGGCGATAAACTGTAGAAGTACCCCCCCCCCCCGGAGACATTCTATCAGGTGTTTTTGATAAACTTGAACTGAGATATCTCAAGTTGTGTTAGGTGTCAAAATCGACACCAGTGGAAATAAAGTTCAACTAGAAGCTGCTCTCTCTGACTACTTGAGAAGAAATCCAGTTGATTCAAAGCAACAAAAAAGTCCCTTAGTGAATCTGCTGAACATTCAGATAACTCTTGCAGTTGTGATGAAGAACCATCTCAGGATATCTTCAGTTATGAGCACTCTGACACCAACTTTTACATTGGCCAAGTCATTGAGGTTATATCTGCATCCAGCACTGTAATAAAAGTTTTTATCGCAAACCAAAGATAGAAAAGATTTTTTCGATGGCCTTTGTCAGATGACATTGCACAGGTAGAGTCAGCATTTGTTTACAGATGGGATTTTGAGGTAATGTCAGTTTCAAGTGATGATAGGATTTGGAGTGTTCTTAATATATCTACCATAGCAGAAACCTATGAAAGAATTCTGAGAGAAAATCAATAAAGAAAGGATTTGTAGTAAGACCTCTGCCTATAAAATATCTTATTGTTTACTTATCTTTTAAGTTGAAAGTTTTTCAATGTTTGAAAAAAAAAAACAAAAAAAACTGCTTGTGACTTTTTGTATAAAAAATGTCTAAATCTTATTGTTGTCAGTCTTTTTTTTTTTGGTGAGTTTAAATTCCCCAAAGAAAAAATATTTCTGTAGCAAAAAGTTTTGTTATTAGAAACAAGGCAAACAATTTTTTTAATTCCTCACCCCAAAATTAGCAAAGTTTTAAGCTTCTACCTCCAATCGTTACATTTTTACTGCAATTTCAGTAACGTATACTTTTGACTCATTTTTTTAAAAACCCTTTTTTGCCCTTTTTACCAAATTGTCTGTTTGACTGCTTTTACATAATTGAGTGGTTTTATCAATTTTTTCTTTTAATTATAAATTATCTTGATCTCTAATGTGTAATCTAATAATCCTACTAAGAAGATTCAATACATTAGTTTTTGAAATGAAATTGATATGAAGTCAAAGTTGCATTTCCGTGTCATATTTGCACTTTTTTCCCATTGGTAGTGGGATTTTGCCTAGTGTTTAGGTTGGTTTCATCTAATAATTATTGCTTTCATTAGTATTAATTTTCATTTACCACAAGATGACATTACATTTATAAGGATTTTTCACTTGTTAGTAGCTTCCAGTTTTAGTTATATACTATGAAATTTGGCTTCTGGACCATGATAGCAAGTTTTCAACTTTCCGACAAAATTTGAACAATCATACCTTGATGGCTAATTGAGCTACCAAAATAAATGTGGTACTTTTGTTTATGGTTTACAAAAATCTATATGACCACATTAATTCTTTTTTAGATATAATAAAAACAAAATTTTGGTTTGGGATACCTACTCAAAGGTATTGGTAGAAGATCAGACTGATGTATAGTGTCAATCAGTAGACTGAACAACAGTATATGAGATAGCAACAATGTCCAAGTTACATGGTCTCAAGAATGCAATGAAAACATATCTACAAGCTTGTATATAAATATGCTCTATCACAGATATTGAGCAATCTCCTGTTATAAATATAGTAACTTTTTTTTTTTGTCAAATCGTTAAGGTCAAGGAGAAGCCATTAATTCTTCAACAATGGCTTTGCTAATAACAAAAAAATGTCTGTGGGAGAGCATTGTTACTTGAAAGTTCAGTTGTCAGCATAGCTCTCAATTTTTTTTACAAAAATTATTTTCTTGGCTTAATTTGCAATGGCAGCTGCT
The DNA here is from genome assembly GCF_053919585.1 of Euprymna scolopes. NCBI lineage: Eukaryota > Metazoa > Mollusca > Cephalopoda > Sepiida > Sepiolidae > Euprymna > Euprymna scolopes. The sequence continues at coordinate 70,609,073 of NC_136517.1, read as the reverse complement.
TACAAAAAGAGCTCAAGATAAGAAAGTAGCGTTTTTAAAAGATCAGTTGGACAATTATCAGGAATATTGGTTGGATTATTTTGTTCATTTTTAAAAAATCAAACCTTTCCATGTTTTTAATGCACGATTCAGTCATTTTTTAAACTTTCAATTAATTATTTCAAGTGAAACTTTATAAAATTTTATGCAGTAATTTTCAAATATTACTCCCCCCCCCCATTTGTCAAATCATATGCAGCTATTTAAAAATTTTTTTTGAAGACTACTATAACATCTACTTATATTTTTTTAGGTATATAATTTTTATATCTGAGATGCGAGCGGTTAATGGTAAAAAAGAATCTTAAATTGTGATGAATTTCTCAACCCTCTTAACTTAGAGGACCAGGGTGCTTACAAAATCGTCTTAAAAAAGTAGGATCTCATTTTTCTTTCTGATAATGGGGGAGATTTGAGAATGATACTAATCTAAAATACCAACGAGAGTGAAAAGTTGGCTAAAATAATATCTGCTGGAAATCTTGCCAAGTGTTAAATCTCTTAGCATGTTATAAGAAGTTGGTAGCATTTTAGAGCTTTATAACACTTTGTTGCAATTTCATGATCGAATGTTCTGTAAAACTGCAATAAAGTATTCAGCCACACACACACACACACATATATATACACATACATACACACACACACACATATATGGGTCATTCCATGTCAAAACACCAGCAAAAAGTTTAAATCTGCACCCACCGACACTGAATTACTTGAAATTTGGCACAAATATTCCCCTTCATGAGTTAGGAAGATCTGCCAAATTATTTGGTCCTAAACCTTATCGTTTGGATTTTAGGGGGGGGGTGTGTGTAAAATTTGCATATCTTGCTTCTAAATTTATGCCGCAAAACGTCACAAAATTTCAGTGTTTTATAAAATTAAAAAAAAAAAACTTCCACATATTCAATATTTCTGAAATTTGGTAGGAAGGGCATTTAGGAACTGTAGAATCCGAATATTTAATTACTTTAACCCCATACCTTGTAGAAAATAAAATTTTGCTCACCCAAAAGCATCAACACTTTAGAGTTTTTGTAGATGGCATTAAACATTAATTTAAACATAAGATCTGATAGGTAATAATTATAATAAATTTAGAATTAGGCCAACCGTGAACTGAATGACTCTCCTTTGATTCAGACTGGAACTTGTCTGTGACACCTAAAATATTTATTAGTCACTTTTCTTACAGTATCCAAAGAGAAAGGTGACATTTTCCTACTTGGATTTTTTGCTAGCACACAGAATAATTGAAGTAGTTTTTTTCTTTTTTTTTTTTAGATAAAGATGAATTGTTCTATTTGTATTGAGCTAACAGTTGAAATAAGTGCTAATTTATTCCATGATAAACAGGTTGGATTAATTTCAGTGGATCATTTGGATGCAATGGATGTAAAGCTTATTGCCTATATGACAGGACTTGATGAGGATAAAATACAGACTATAACAATCAGACCTTGTTAACTAAGTATGAGCAGCTTGAAAAGAGTTTTTGCAATCCATTTAAAAATCATAAGCAAATTAAAGGCAGTTTGAAAGCAATTTCTTTGAAGTTGGCAGATAAAGCAAAGGCTAAGTTGTTATCCCAGGCAAGAAACTGTCCTAATTGCCAAATACGAATCAGCAAACTTCTTGATGAAAAACAAATGTGTGTATCGGATGAGGAAATGCAAGAGCTTGATGCAAGTACTTCAACAGAAACAGAAGATAAATATCAATGAAGGTTTCTCTGCTATTGGAATTTCTCCAATGAAAACAAAAGGGATTCAGTTTAGGTAAGAGAAAACTTTGTTCTGCAATCAGTAGGTCATTAAAAATTGACTGATCTGTTATGCGATGAATCTTTAAAATTAAAAAATGAAATTTTAGATAAAGCTAAGTGTTTTGATAAAATGATAGAGGTTCTTGCAGCAAAAGGGAATCCACTAAAATGAAAATACAGATCTTGACACTTGCCCCTACTGATTGATCACACAAAAAGTCATAAATGTATTTGGTGTTTCAGAACACATTGTACGCAAGACTTGCAAATTGTGTTTGAAAAATAGTATTAAACATGATTTATACCAGCAGAAGAAACTCATATTGAGCATTCAAGGAACAGAACCTGACAGTATCTTTAGGGTTTTCAAAATTTTGTAGTCTTAGACCAAAATGGTGTGTCCTTGCTGGTAGTGCAGGTACACATGCTGTATGTGTATGCACTATCCACCCAAACATCAAACTATTACTGGAACCATTGAATGTACCATATCAAGATCTCTTGAAGTATATTGTCTGCAATACAAGCAATAGACAGTGTATGGTTCATAGGTGCCCAAATTGTCCTAAATCATCACAGAAGCTGGAAACATTTCTTTATGACACCCTTGAAGAATGTATTGGTAATGAAAACTTTATTGCTTGGCTAAGTCACAATCCTGATATTTAAAGCCAGAAAAAAAGAAAAAAAGAAAAAGATATTAGTGATAGCGAAGTTTTTTTCTTGGGGATTTTGCTGAAAATTACAAATTTGTTGAGATGAGATCCAGAGTTTTCATTGGAGTACCTCCCAATGTACTTTACACCAAGAGGTATTTTATTTTAAGCTTGAAAACACAATGCAAAGTCAATGTTTTTGTATTACATCGAGTGACAACTCCCATGATGTGGCATTTGTTTATATGATATAGAAAAACATTATCGAGGTGATCAAGATTAATTTGCCAAATGTGAAAAGTATTGAATATTCTACAGATGGTTGTGCAACACAAATACAAGAATTATAAGGACTTTGCCAATTTGTGCAACCATCAAAAAGATTTTGGACTTGATGCAAAAATGGAACTTCTTTGCAACTAGTCATGGTAAACAACCATGTGGTGGCATAGGTAGGACAGTGAAAAGGATGGTAGCAAAAGAAAGTCTACGAAGACCAAATTCCAAACAAATCCTTTCAACAGAAACTATGTTTGAATAATGAAAATCTACAATTGAAGGAATCAAATTCACTTTGATTAAAAAAGGGGAAGTTGAAGAAGCAAGAAGTCTCACTATAAGATTTAAAAATGTATCCACAGTTACAGGGGCAAGAAAGTTTCATCAATTTATTCCACTCGACAGAGATAAAATAGCCATGAAACAATGTAGTGAAGATGAAAATTATGAATTGATATACGACTTCTCTATTGGGGTTGTTGTTTCAGAACATGTTTGTTGCAGTAACGTTTGGATTGGCATGATCCTAGAAATTAATATAGAAAATAAGGACTTGCAAAGTTTATACATCCAGCTCTTCCATCACATTCATTTTATTGGAAAGAGGATTTTAAGGATATATGCTTTCTGCCATTAGCAAATATTCTGTGCACTATTGATGTCCCTACAACACCAAATGGTAGTTTATCATTTGTCCAAAGTGGATAAATTATCTGTGCAAAAAATTGTGCACATCATAGTCTAAAATTTGTATATTATTATCACTTTCTTCTAAATGAAAAGTTTTAGATTAATGAAAATAACTTTTCGAAAACTTGTAAAAAAAATATAAAGAATTTTTAAAGTGATGAAATTGAAAGCATTTCTTATGGATAACATAAATTTTTAGTGCCAATTACAAATATTCTAAGTTTTAAAAATTCACATGCATTTAAAACAAAAAGATCAAATTTTTGTTTTGTGAAAATAATAAAATTAATTTTTTTTAAAATTCAATCAGAAATAATTTCTTTTAAATTAATATTTAATGCCATCTACAAAAACTATAAAATGTTGATCCTAATGCATGAGTCAATGTTTATCACTTGTTGAAGACAATCTATCCGTATACAAAATGCAATATCTGCAAAATATATTTAAATTATTTTCTTTTTAAATTAACAAAGATTATCTTATTGAATAGTTTAAGAAATTACTTAGCACAATATGAACATTTGAGGAATTTGGGAGCATTAGGATGATTGTCTTTATCAATCTTTCACTGAATTACCGTGCTTACATAGAAAAAAAAAAGATAAACGTCGCAGGGCCATATCTTCTAAGGTGGGCTAGAAACCATCACAAAATTTTTTTGAGAACTTAAGCAGTCATAGTAGATGCTATCAAAAAAATATTATGAAAATTGAAGAGGACATATTTTCTCTAGACTGACCGTAAGCTACATAGGTAAAAAAATTGATGATTGGCGGGGGCATGCTTTTGGGTGAGCAAAATTTTATTTTCTACAAGGTATGGGGTTAAAGTAATTAAATATTCGGATTCTACAGTCCCTAAACGCCCTTCCTACCAAATTTCAGAAATATTGAATATGTGGAAGTTTTTTTTTTTTTTAATTTTTATAAAACACTGAAATTTTGTGACGTTTTGTGGCATAAATTTAGAAGCAAGATATGCAAATTTTACCCCCCCCCCCCAAATCCGAACGCTAAGGTTTACGACCAAATAATTTGGCAAATCTTCCTAACTTATGTAGGGGAATATTTGTGCCAAATTTCAATTCGGTGTCAATGGGTGCAATGGCCTGAATTAACATGGAATAACTCAGGAAATAAATGAATTAGCATTTTAAGAAGAAAAAAAAAACAAACTTTTCTTTAAAGACATAGCTGTTGGTTGCATAATGTAGTTAATCACAAGTTTTAATAAATAAAGCTGCAAAAATAGATGAAAACCAAAACAAAATGAGGCCTCATTTGTGGAATCCTCATCAAATTCTGAACTAGATAATCACACTGACTGGGAAGGATGGTTCTATAAAAAAAAAAAAAATGGGTGTGGAAGCAAATAGAGAAATATCTTCATCTGAAAACTCGATAGACATCCGTAAACAAGTGAAAAGGAGAGCAAGTTGGAAAGTGGGTGGGAGGGAACAAAGTGGTTATTTTTGCCTTGAAAATTGGAGAATAACAAAGAACTGCGCTTCATGACACAGATATAAATATTAAAAGGAATTATAGAAAGCAATGAAAATGAAATACAGGTTATCAGTAATTGCATAGTCAATAAATGGATGACGTGTGGGTAGAGAGTGGAGGAGATTTCTTGGTAAAATTCCACAACCATTTCTTTATAAACCATGGCATCTGCTCACTAAAAGCAGACTCAATAAGCTTAGCCTTTTCTCCCTTGGGCATAAACAATTACGCAAGGATTTCATTTTGGCCTACAATCCCTCCAATGGCCATTACATCTCCCTCAGCATCAATTATTCACTGCTGGTCTTCTGTATCATTTTCTTTGTAACCTACATGGCAACTGAAACAGGCGTGTCTTTGTCAAATTTATCTAATTTTTTTATTTATGATTACTATAATCTAATTTTTTTTATTTATGATTACTATAATCTAATCGATAAATTTGGTAGACATTACATGAGAGTGTATAACCTGTTACCTAGCGTGAAAGGTTGAAATTACATTATTCAAACAAAACAACAGTTCAGAAAAGATGTTTTTAAAATTTAATATTGAAATATCTATTGTCAATGAGTAAATAATTGAATATAAATCATTATTTAACCATAGCTGGGAGGAAAATGCGGTCGATACTGAATCGATCGAATAGGATTTTAATTTGACAATCCATTTACTTGCCTCCTCCTCACAAGAGCAGAGTTAGATACAAGCTCATATTTTAATATGGGAAAAATTCAGCTCACCGAAAATGGGTACTCTGGATTGAGCCAAGTAAAAAAAAAAACTGCTTTAGTCTAGACGGATTTACCATTCATTAACAGGGCAGAAAAGATAACTATAATACACTTTGATCTTAGCCTAAAGGCAAGTATATAATCTGCAACAATATCCATTTGGTGAACCAAATAAATAAACAGTAGAACCTCGGGATATGGTGACCCTAGGATACGTTTTTTTTCAGGTTACAATGTGGAATATGATGCTTTTCCGGCCCCTGTTTACGGTATTTACCCCGCCTTACGGTGTTATTTATGTTATTTGATTATATATGTGTATTATATACTGTGCTGTATTTTGTTACTAGTTTTTAATGCCGGGGTTCTACTGTACGTAAATATTTTTTCTGTATAAAAAGAAAAGCTTAGAAACATTAATCACATGCTTTCTTTTTCTGGAGCGGAGGGAATACTTAATGGTGAGATAGTATCTATTAGCAATTGATTGCATCAAACTTAGACAACACAATTGGTGGAAAATTGGGAGTTCATTTTTTTCCCAACAGTTATCAGTGTATAAATAAAACACTTCCATCACCTCAACCATGCAACTACCTTCTACCATAAAGGGCTAGACTGTTGACAATACATCATTTATTATTAATATATGTATTAGTATTTAGATTCGTCGAAATTCATTCTATAAAAGGATTTATTCTTAAAGTAAAAAAATATAGAAATTACTCTTGTAAAATGTTTCCAATCAAATGAATCACTTCCAATATCTGCTGCCATTTCGCTTTTGTAATCCATCAGGATCCTGTAGTCAACTGATGTCTTCCATCTCTTAAGTAGCCTAATGTAGGATACAATTTAGAACGTTTCAGGTGGCTAACAGATAATATGGCTGTACCGTAAGTCAGGACATGTGGCCAGTGAGACTGCAGCCAAGATAGTGTAGGGTAATTTTAGGGAATCAGTAAACAGATTTTAAAATCTACATCTTTAGAGATTCTTTTTTGATTTATTAAAAAATGATGAAATGATTCTAGTGAAATCATAAAACAGTCAAGAGAAAAAAACTTCACTTTAATGGCGATGAAAAAAAACAAAGACGTATTTGGGATCATTATGGCATCACAGTAAACCCCAGCAAATAGAACACTGCTTCTCCAAATGTATTCTTAATTATTAAAAAGAAAATAAATCTGCTGTTAAAGAATTAAAAGAGAATGAAGATTCAAAATTATATTCTCCATGAATCATCATTTTCAGTTAATTCTTGAAAATAAATGAATCACAGGAAATTGCAACTGCTTAAATCACCAATTGACCAACTCCTTGTAATAGTGGGCGAATTCAATGAGACAGACTAATCATCACAAGAGAATGAATAGCTTAAAAAAAAAAAAATTACACAATGCAATTCTCCAGAGCATAATTATGATCTATTCTTGATTCCACATGGAAGCTGTAGATGTTTGGACACTTCAGCTAACCAATGAGTCGCCACATGTCTCACACATTCTGGAGATTCAACTTTTTTGGTGAGAAATTTTAAAGTCATTCCCTGATAGAATTACAGTTTAGAATAAAAAGGTCAATATGAAGGTTCATTTGTGTTCACAAACAAAAAAAAAATTTTTTTTGGCAGAGTAATTATTATCATAAAAGAATTTCTTCATTTTAAAAATAGGCAACTCATAAAAACATTCTTGGAAGAATTGAAAAAAAATAAAAATAAAAAATAAAATAAGGATGATCTGATTTCTAACAAATTATCCATAAAAAACACTAAAATTCATATTTTCTGCTTCTGCAATACCTTTTTGAAATCTTGAAAATGGCTTCATTATTGCTCTAATTCAATAAAGTGTGAAAATTTTTAAAGAAAATTAAAAAACTGATTTATAAATGTGATATTCAGAAGTCACTGTGCCTCACTAAAAGGTTTTGCCTATTCAAAAGTCTGCCTCTGCACTTCACGGTAATGACATATTTTAGCAGATAATTTCTTTCTATTGTAAAAGTGGTTATGCAAGGGTTATATAAATTAAAAAAAAAAAAACTCATTGATAAAAATGTTGGTTTTAATTGTAAAATTTTGCATTTATATAATAAAGAATATTTGATAATTTGTTAATGATACTTGCATAAAATTCTATTATACCTAATTTAAAAATAAAAAGTGGGAGTTTGAGATCTAAGCAAGATCAAGAGCTGCAGAAAATAGCAAATTTATATAATCACAAGTAAACCAAATCACCTCTTTACAACACACAACCAACAATGTGTTACACAAAAATGGAATGTAACCTAATCTGCAAAAACAAAACTTGAATTTTGGAATAACTATTAAAAAATTTTTTTTTAAATAAAAACATACAAGTAACAGGTTACTTATGTGTTGCAAATAGTTTATGTAACTAATACAAAGATAATTGTTTGTATAGAACAGATGATACCATGAATTCTCTTCAAATAGTCAAAGAGATACTTTTTTCAATGTGATTTATTGAAATAGCTTTGCAAAAATTAGAAGCAAAATTCAAGGTGATGTTAAAAAGATGTTTAGTGTTATGAACCGTATCAACTAGAAATAAAATTAAGTACATAGTGCAATGACACCACTAGTTTTATTTAAAGACATTTCAGCGAAATTGTTTTTTTTTTTTTTTTTTAAATATAAAAGTGTGCTTTTTTTTTTTAAATGCCACAGTTGTATTATGTGTATTATGTTTATTTTAGAAATAATTAAAACTTCAAAACAGTTGATACTAATAGATATATCAATATCTGAAATGGCCATTTTACACAAAAAATGTTGAAAGAATTAACTCAGGTAAGAACATAAAAAGCAAATTCTGCTACCATAATCTGTTCTCAAAATCATTTGAGACATGCTATGACAATGCAAAAAACTGACTTCCTCTCACCACCTTTTCTTCATATTGCAAAATGCTGAAGATGATTGTTAAACAGGATTTTATTTTGTGCTGCATCTTATGATAAATCAAGGAACACTGGTAATCTAATACCAGAAAGCTGTAATTTGCAATGGTGCTCTCTAATAGTCTTCAAAAGATAATATTTTCAAATTCATTTTCCATGCAGGTCATAAATGTGTTATAGTGCATGGATTTCGTAGAGATCAGATGGGAACATAACCCTGTCTTGAACAATGTTCATTTGGGAATAAACCATATATACATATACCTTGGCTCATCTCACTACTTTAAAATGGTCATTTTTTTTTTTTTTTTTACCTCTGATGATTTTAAAGTTTTTCATTCCTAGCAAGTTTAATGATTCACTAGGAAATGCCATAGCCAGTTGCATGTCCATATTTATAAGTTAATATGCAGACCCCCCCCTCCCCCGTTACAATTTAATTGATATTTTAAATGGTGTTGCTGAAGACAGTAGCGATCCACAGAAGGCATCACAAATGTTTCTGATGACTGTCACACTAAAACAAGACATCCAGTGGTAAAGCCCCATTTTGAGGATATGTGAATTGAGAGTTGTCTATTAGTTACCATAGCTCCCAGGTTCTACTTCTGCCCAGAACGATAATACTTGTTAGGGCATCTGCTGTTATCAGATCAGGTTGTCTGAAGATACTGGCTTCCTGACCAAAAATGCACCAAACATTTCAGGTAATTGGGGACTGCCCGTGAAGTTAATATTCCATTGACATTTCCTCCGTTGGAGGAAGCTGATTCAACCTGCCTAAGGTGAATGCTGTAACAATGTAAAAGCCAAAATTAGGTTAAAATTAAGCAAAAACTAACCAGTTTTTCATTTAAATAAAAAAAAAAAAAAAAAAAAAAAAAAAAAAAGATAACATTGCTTATAATTACATTTTGTGCCCAAAAGAGACACTTCGAAGGAGATAGATAATTTTTTTTTTTTTTTTTTTTTTTTTAAAAATGCTCCGATAAAGAAGTTTTCTTTTAGAAAAAATAAACTTCGGCTGGAAAATGCAGGGTAAAAAAGTTTCGTGTCAAAGTAAACATTAAGTTGCTCCATAACTGCACAAATAAGATGTTGACATTTTGCTACTTTTCAAAACAACTTAGTAACAGTGGATATGTTGTTGGTTACAAACAATGGTATTGTCAAATGTTACATCAGTTTGTGAAGATAGAGAAAAAGAATATTATAGAGCAATTAATTCTACTTGAAAGCTTTTTAGATGACAAATGGCTCAGCATTCTAGTTTCAATCATTACTTGATTCAACAAAAAAAAATGGCAGAAATGTCAACTCATATCGTATTAAATGCAAAAAGATTAAATTAAAAAACAAACTTATTTTGACCATTTTTTCTTGAATAGCTTCTTATATACAGAGTACAACTACTGAAAATGGCCAGATGTAACGCCTAATGGATTTTGTATAACATTTAATCCATTTCATATTTGGATTTTAGGAGATGATTTTCTCTCACAGTTAGAAATCTTCCCATCACTGATTAGCAAATTTCACATTCTGTATGTAACGATTCAAACAGGTTTCGATTGGCTAATCAACATAATGTTAGAGATTTTACCAATCGCTTCATTTGATCCAGTTGAAAACTGAAAATGTATGTCTTTAAATTAAACCAGTTTTGTTTAATTATGCTAATGATTCATTTCCCACATAAACTTTCATAAAAATAAATTAGCTTTCAATGATAAAAAAAAAAAATCATGTTTTCAAAATGTCAGCTAAGTTAATTAGAATGAAATGTATTTAAACTTATTTTGCTTATTTTAAGTGCACATTGGGGTAGGAGGATACCCTAAACACAATCCATCATTTAAAGTTAAAATATCAATACAAGCAACACCGGCTAAATACAGCTGGCTTAAAATAAGACTCACTCGAATTTTCCAAGTAAGATCAAAGTGTAGTATACTTTTGGCCTGAGAATTCAAGGCATCATATATCCTCCTTTTGGAGAAATATAGCTTTATTGTCTGAGGCATTCTTCATTGTGAGAGAATGCCGACAGGAAATAAGCAGATCTTTTTCTATTTATTCCCATATTAAAAACCTTGCACCTAACTTTACCCTTGAGTGAGAAATAGGGGCTCAACTGTAACTGTATTACTATTAGTGCATATCTAAAAATTTAATGAATAAAGAATATTTGAATGCGTGTGAAGGCTTCAATGAAGAGACATCCATTGTCAGAATTTGATGACCTTGTGTTAAACATTTTGAAAAAATATATTTTCATCAATGACACAGATTTCTTATCAAGATTTCTATTTTCAGAGTACTAACCTCAAATTTTCAGATTATATTTTTGTGCTGTTTTGTTTAATATACTTCAAAGTAAATGTGGTATTTTGGTGACTGCAATGATTCTAGCTACAAGTAGAACAGGGATGATCAACACTTTCGATGACCGTGTCTAATTTGTCAAAGTTTATTTTTTGAAAATAAATTCCAAGTAAAATATCGATTCAGATACATCTGTTTTATCCTCGATCAGTGACGAAAAATCCTTTTAGACAGAGGCAATTTTAATTTTTATCCTAATACAGAGTACTTTTAGGGTAACTGGATCTTGATACATTAAAACAGACTGTGTCTAACTCTGCCCCTGAAAGGAAGGCAAGTAAATAAGTACACCTATTTACAATCTGTGGGTGTCGAGGGGGGGGTAGATTAATTTAATGTCGATATGCTTTACCTTTGACCATTTGTATTTCGTAGGTTGTCAAGAAAATAACATTAAGGTTTTAAAATAACTTTCTTCCTTTTATAGGCAAACCATAAAATGGGAATGAAAAGGGTCAGAAGGGGTCTTAGTGATGTTTAATTAATGTTGCAACCAACCCTCTATCTAAAGAGGGTTCTCATGGACCTTTCGTCTCTGTGTTTATAATCTTGTTCTTTTCTCACTCACATTCCCCTATTCCGAATTCATAGTTGTGGATCAGATCAGTGGACTTTTTTTTTTCATTAACACGGATAAATTTTTTTTAAAAAGTTTAACCTTTTTCAAACTGATATACATTAAAAACAAATTACTTCGGTGTTTTTGTATCTATGTTACTGCACTATTTCAAGTCAAATTCAATTTTTACTATATTTTTGTTTATTAAAGCACAGAATAGTTACAAAATACCCATGCCTCTCCATGTTAAGAATGGCTTTCTAAATAACATTATTTCAACGTGGTAACATGCACAAGAACCATCATTTTTCTTATTTCAAATTATTTAATCAAGTAAACATTCTATACAAAGGTCCACGAAAACCTTCAAATTTGCTAAATTTTAAAAAATTTAGCAGTGGAATTTTTACTTGATTAAATAATTTGAAAAAAAAAAAAAAAGGTACTACTACAACAGTTTATCGCCAAAAATCGAGAAGCAATTTTTTTCGGGCACCTGTCATCAGAATCAGAGGGAGAAATCAGTATTTTATACTATGACCGAAGCATGAAATAAATTAAAAAAAAAAAAAAAAATTCAACTCGATAATGATTACTTCCGGAAAGAAGTAATTACTACGTGCCCCAGGGTAGTATAAACACCCTCCACCTCCCCATGTTAAGAAAGCCGTTCTTAACATGGGGAGGTTCGGGGTGTTTACACCACACTGGGGTAGATAGTAATTAGTTCTATCATCATTTAGTTTAATTTTTTATTTCATGCTTCGGTCATAGTTTCAAATACTGATTTCTCCCTCTGATTCTGACGATAGGTGCCCGAAAAAAAAAAATCGCGTCTCCATTTTTGGAGATAAACTGTAGTATTACCAAAATGACTAAACAATTTTAGCACTTGTTTAATCAAGACATTAAAAAAATGAAAATATTGAAAAAAAAATTATATACATATTAACCGTACTCGGTATCGAATGAAGTTTTTGGTAATTGTGCGTAAAGGGAGAGACTAACTTTCAAACACATCAGAAGCTGGCACCTGCGTCTCAATTGATGTATGGAAGCACAAGTGAGATAAAAATTTTAAAATATTTTATGTTTATTTTTCTTTCACCCCACTTCTTAATACGTAAACTTTTTTTTTTTTTTAATCATTTAAAAAATTTTTTTTAATCGCATATCTTTTCAGATAACTGTTTCAGTGTTTCGGTAATCTGGAAGAAAGAGAGCCTCCTGTTTCCTCCATTTAACTATAGGTGGTGCTATTGTCTGTCCACCCAATTATGGAAGCACAAAATGTATATAATGGCACCCTTGAAATAAAAATAAATGTTTTTGTTATATTTTAATTTTAAACATGTTTTTTTTTGCAAACATATTTAAGTTTTTGTTTTTTTCCAAACATATTTACGGTTTTTTTTGTTTGTTTTTGCAAACATATTTAAGTTTTATTTTTTCAAACATTTACGTTTTTTTTTGTGTGGGCTCTTTCTTTGATCACGCACATACTCTCAGAAAAGGTAAAATAAGTGCAGAAAAATTAAGAAAAAAAAAAGGGGGGGCGGTCCATAAAAAAAAAGATAAAAGAAAAAAAAAAGAACGTTGATTTTTTTTTTTATTATAAGAGCCTAAAAAATACTCGCGGAAAACCAATAAATATGTTTAAAAGAAAAATATAGCAAAAACATTTAGTTTATGCTTGCAAAAAAAAAAAACAAAAAAAACGTAAATGTTTGAAAATAAACAAGCAACAAAACGTAAATGTTTGGAAAAATAAAACTTAAATATGTTCGCAAAAAACAAAAACCAAAAATAACGTAAATATGTTTGAAAAAAAAAAAAAAAAAGTTTAAAATTAAAATAACAAAAACATTTTTATTTCAAGGGTGCCATTATATACATTTTGTGCTTCCGTAACTGGGTGGACAGACTGTAACGCCACCTATTGTCAAACGGAGGAAACAGGCTCTCTTTTTCTTCTAGATTACCACTGTTTCTTTACGTTAATGTTATATATTTTGTAGGCATTGCTAAATAAATGTGAAAACAAAAAAACAACAACGCATGATTCCGTGACGTCAGATTTGTGTCAACTATACGAACTTTGGAAAAGCAGGAGCGACTTAATGATTTTTTAAAACCTTTATTTATCTTTTTCAAACTGCAATTAATTAATTAATCTTTGTTAGGTTTAAGATTTACAGTTTAATGATTAATAATATTATAAACATTTGTATATTAAATATGAAATACGGTTTTACTGAATGTTCATTTGGTTAACTACCGGCTTCCATATTTTGTTCGGTAAAAAGAGACAAACAAAATGCTTAATATTTGTGCAATAATATTTTCAAATCGGTTTTGATCTGGCGATAAAATAGCTGACAAGAGCCATGTTTATATTAAAACTTAATATTTAAATAAAATTTAAACAATTAAAAATCTATGTTGTAACGGAACATTTTGAAATAATGGAATTTTAATCGTTTTAATCTTTTAAAAATTAATTTTTAGGAAGTTTCTTTTTCTTGGCAATTCAACTGATTATAGTTATATATTAATTCGAAAAAAAACAAAAAAAAACAAACAAAAAAAACAAAAAACAAAAACAAAAAACATTAAATTTATATTTTTTTAACAAAATCTTACCTTTTGTTCAATACGTGTATTTAATTAAAAAAAAAAATGTTTTATTTATTTGAACTCTTATGTTTCATAATAAATAGAAATTTCGATAGATTTAAATATATTTTATTCAAATTTCGAAAAAATAAATGGAGGGGGGGTACGCACAAAAAATCCCCCTCGTATATTTTACGGAAACTGCATTTTATGTAATTTCATTCTAAAATGGATAAGTATCGAAAATTTCACGAAAATCTGACCATTAGTTGATTTTTGCTAGGTTTATTAAACATGGGTATGTTTACACATTCAAAATGCTTACTACATGTGAACGTTATTTTAAAGCGCCAATTATGTAAACACGATTTTCGTCTCGCAATTTCATTATTTTCGTTCGATGAAAAATTAAAAAAAAAATTATTACTAAGTTATTTTGCCCTCCTTCTTTTAAATGGTACAAAAGTTATATTGATAATATTAATTTATAATAAAGTTACATCGTTTTACATATGAAGGGGGACTTAAAGGTTAATGTGCAACAGAAAATAGTCTAAGATTTAAAATGTGAATATTTCACATATGTTAAAAAAAAACAAAAAAAAAACTTACATTCGTACTTATGTTGTACGAATCCAGTAAATAATATTGCCGAAACAGTTATTTTTTAAATTGTTAGAATTAAACAAAATATATTTGAAAATTGGGTACTTGTACAGTTTAAGCAAGACATTAAAAAAAATGAAAATATCGAAAAAGGTTATATTGAACGTATCCGTTTTGAACAGAAGACCCCCCGAAAAAAAAATTTCACTTTATTTGATCGAGTAGTTTTTATTTTACAGCGGAAAAACACGTTTTTATGAGAACGCGTTGAAGGCAGTAATCTTGATTTTTTTAAAATTTTTGTTTGGAGTTTAGAAACATCACGGGGAGATAACTCCAGTTAAAGCGCCGGCACTCCCTCCCTCTCATCTTTAATCTTTTCTTAAAAATCGAACCTTTTGCTCGATATCATAAATTGTTTTTTTTTTTTCGCTGTAAAACAAAAACTACTTGATGAAATTAAGTGATTTTTTCATTCCATAACGGATACGTACAATTTAAACTTTTTTTTCGATATTTTCATTTTTTAATGTCTTGATTAAACAGTACAAGTACCGAAAATTGTGTGAGAGACGCGAAAAAAAAAATTGGGCAAATGTTTACTTTATAACCACAACAGAACACTGACGGAGTCGGCGACCCCGTCAGTGTTCTGTTGTGGTTATAAAGATCTAAAGATCGGGGGTCGCTGACAACGAATCTGATATTCGAACCCGTCGCAAATTTACTGTTTGCATGGTATTAACCCTTGAACCCTCGTACTATTTTGTGCCAACTCATCGCCATCGTTTATGCTATTCTTACATGATGCGTTCGCGCATGGACACGCGTAGTAAGGTAGGGCGTTAAAAAAGCATAAAAAACTACGTAACACAGAAAAATGAACCACATTTTGTTTTTGAAAACTTTCTTGTTATTTTAAATGTCTGCTAAAAAATTCTTCCGGATGTGACAAGTCACCCTTACTACGCGCGTCCATGCATAAACGATGGCGATGAGTTGGTACAAAATAATGCGAGGGTTCATGCAAACGGTAAATTTGCGACGGGTTTGAATATCAGATTCGTTGTCAGCGACGCCGAAAACCTTTATATATATATATATATATATATATATATATATATATATATTTTTTTTTTTTATTTTCTCTATATATATATATATATAAAAAATTATTGGTCGGTGTTCTGTTGTAGTTAAAGTAAACATTTACCATTAATGGATTAAAAAGTTTACATGTTTTTTAAAAATATTTTATTATAAGGGAGTGACAAATATATTTGAAAATTGTATACATTTTGTGCTTTTTATATATAATATACAAAAATCACTTAATTTGATCAGTTTTGTTCTTTTTTACAGAGAATCAAATTTTAATGAAATCGATCGTGACTGCTGCTGCTGCGGCCATGTTGCCTATTTCGCGGACGAGGAGGGGGGGGGGGCGATACCTTCAATTAACGCTTAAAGTTTATCAAAATTTAACGAGATTTTGAAACATGGACTGAAAAAAAAAATACCTAGATAAATAGTTTTTCACTTATTTTACAGAGTTTCTCTTTCCTTTTTCTAATCCCTTTTTTCATTTTGTCTTTTTTTTTGTTTAAAGGCACCCTATTCCTCGTCCGCTAAATAGGCAAGATAGCTGCGACACGATCAATCTTATTAAAATTTGATTTTCCTCTGTAAAAAAGAAAAAAAATACTTGATCAAATTAAGTGATTTTTGTAAAACTTTATTCCATAACAAGTACATACAATTTTTTCTCAATATTTTCGTTTTTTAATGTCTTGATTAAACTAAACAAGTACGAAAATTTTTACTGTGCAATAATTTATATCAGTATGAAATGTCTGCAGCCGGCACACGGATTCGGAAGAGGCATGTGAGCGAGAGAAAAAAAAAAAAAAAAAAAAAAACGCTATAAAACACGGAGACAAAAGATATGAGAACCAACCATAGTGATATTTTGCTTTGTATTATCGAAAATAAATGGTTCTTAACGATAATTCATGGTAATTTTTTTTTTTTTTTTAAAGTTCGGACGCTGAATATGTCAGGAAACAAAACGACACTGACACAACAACAATAATAATAATAATAATGGCAAACATAAAACAGTCTGCATTATTAAGGTTAAAATGTCTCAATCAGCGAACCAAAAAGAAGCTCAAAAGATCCGCAAAAAGAATGACACTCTCCTCCTCGCCACGAGCCCCCCCCCCTGCAGATTATGCAGCAGCTGAAGTTTCAGAAAAAACAAGGGAGAGGTCTATTAATTTGGCTTGGATTCAGAATACAATTATGTAACCAGATACTCAGTTTCTATAGAGAAAAATCTACAAAAACAGTTATGAAAATTGATTTTTTTTAACACGGGCGGGGATGGGTAAGTTGAGATTTCTTTGTAAATTTAAGAATACACTGAATGTACAAAGACCGAATCTCGAACACATGCCCCTTTTTACTATAACAGAACTTAATTTTTTTTTTAAACAAGTTTATGTGTTTCTTTATTGTATGTATACAATAACATTTTAAAAACGATAATAACTATACGAATTTTAAGCTCACGATCACACAAGGCCACATATTTTATAGCAGGTTCATGGATCGTTTAGTCTTTTACATATCAACTAGGCAGCTTATTTAACCTACAAAAAAACATTTTTATACAATAACAGGATAAGCTTTTAAGAAAAGCTTAAAACATTTCCTTTTTTTGGTACTTATGCATTTTTGTTACCGTGCTGAAATATTTAGAAAGCCATTCTTAACATGAGGGGAGGGTGTTTTGTAATTATTCTGTACTTTCACCTAACAATTTAAAAGATATTGTAAAACCTGAAAATACTATTTAAAAAGCACAGTAATAAAAGCGAATAAGCACCGATTTTTTAAATTTAACGTTTTCTAATAATTATCCATTTTTTTTTTTTTTTTTTAAATACTATTTTGCTAACTAGTAAAATTTGCCTCTCGGAGAGAGGAGTAGGTTGGACACTAGTGCAGTTTACCACCCACAAGCAAATAAACTGAGAGTTCATGAGAGTTCCGTCCGCGCAATGTATGCGTTTACACCGCCGTATCCTCCAATGTTAAGATTTGCTTGTAAATGTCAAACTTCAGAAGTGCCAAAGGTTGTTTATGTAAGGAATAACCAGATCCTTCATGAGACAAAAATAAAAATTGCCTTAATCAAAAAGGATTTCTCTTCCATCGATCGGAAACACCTTGATCCTAGTCTAGAGGCCAGTAGTGTTTAGTTTCATATCATTTATTAAATGCAACCAATCAGAAATGTTTGAAGTTGTAAGCATAAAAATTATTTTATTTAAAATTTATTATAGTTTTATGTTTATATTTTTTCAAGATTGTCCTTTTTTTTTCACTGTTTTCGTGCTGCAAAAATGTGATGTCATCCGCACTTTTTGGTGATGGATAAAAGAGGTGATGTCGGTTTATAATATATATAGGCAGAATAAGGCCGCACACATACAGACAATAGAGAAAAATAGACAAAACATTTACTACACAAGCAGACGTCGTAATGAGATACATTTATAGACAGCAATACACAAAAAATAGACATGGTTGGGTTGTGTGAAGGAAAAAAAAAAAAAGGAATAATTTGATACGACACGCTCGAAAAATGCTGGTGTTTGGTTCTGGTTCACCCCATTCACCCCGCACTATCTTAAATTCTAACCAGAAATTGCTTTTGAATTGATAGGCTTCAAAATTACTTTATAATTTTGCATGGTCAAGGAGCAATATTGTGACAACCATTTTAAAAGGAAAAATAGCAGGAAACTATTCAACTTTGTAGCTGATTTTGACGCCATTATTCGAATAGAAACTAATTTCTGGCTAGGCAAAAAGTATAGTATTATGGTTTACTTGTGCTGTTAAAGAAAAAAAAAAAAAATGGCATTTTTCGACCGTGTTGTATATTGACGAAAAGTTGGTACTAGTGCAGAGAGTGATCCGGACGTAAATAATAACGTTATTATTTTAAAAGCCATTCTTAACATGGGGAGGGTGTTTTGTACCTATTCTATAATTACAATTGAATTAAAAAAACATCATAAAACTTTAAACTTGGAAATACGATTTAAAAAAATAGCGCGGATCATTCTCTGCACTAGCACCGAAAAGTTAATAGCCCGCCCAGCCTTAAAAAGAGTGAGAAAAAAATAAAAATAAAATCGATGGCTAATTCGAAATAAAAACCGCAATATTTATAGAGCATCAAACTAAAGAGTAAAAATAAAAAGCAGCCGAAAAAAAAAAAATATATATTCGTTCATGTGTTTGCAATAAATAAACTTAATGCGAAATTCAAAAATTGAAAATTTTCTTCTTTTAAAACGACACTATCAAGTTTTAGAAGACTATTTCGTAAATAAAGTTATACCGTTTTTAAATCCTAAATAAATTATTAATCAAATACAGAGGTTCTATCTGAGCGCCGCATGTCAAACAAAGGCATATTTACAAGAATAAAATCGATTGAAATAAATAATGCTGCTACTACTGGGAATGGTAGATTGTCGGAGATTTTGTAGAGATCACACAAAAAAAAAGTGCCCCCTTCTCGACTGTCAACAAAATTATGTAAGAAAACAAGGATTAGGTTCCCCATCAAAAATAAAGGTGAAGAAAAAAAAAAAATAAAACCAACATTTGATACACGAAAAATAACCGATTTAAAAATATACCAACAAATATTGCAATAATAAAAAGAGGAGTTGAATTTATATAAATAAAGCAATCTTAACCAAAACGAAATGCCAAATAAAAAAGGGAAAAATGAAGAAACTGGATAGTTGTTTCTCTCCCAACAAGAGAAAGAATAGATGGAGAGAGGGTGGCATCCACTAAAGTTTGGATCTAGAAAGAATTAGGATGAATAAACCAGAAAGTGAATCCACAAAGGAAACACTCGATACGAAGAGAAAAACGAAAGATTCAAAGATGACAAAAATCTAGGAGATAAGGAAACTAGTTTTTAAGGCTAGAAAAAAAAATTCTCGTTTATAAATTCAAAACTAAAAAAGATGATTGTTTTGAATAATAAGGATTATCATTTCTTTTTAGAAACCCAATGATGTGGATGGGCGGGCTCTGATGAGAGTAAAAGAGATGAAGATATAGAATTAAAAAAGAAGCAGATTTAACGTGGAAACACACTTACCATTTTTTTTTTTTTTAAGAGAGGTTCTAAGCGTACACTACTACTTAAATAAATGCTGGTTTTACAGCTAACAATGGATGCTAAATCTATATTTTCCTTTGTAAAATATATAAGAAGAAAACGTGTCCACTCTATTTGACTCTCGATGATATTGTTGATTAAGTTGGGGGGGGGGGAGTGACGGTGAGAGATAGTAAAGTGTAAATTCTATGCACCCTCCTCCTACCTCCACTACGTCTATCTAAGGAGGGGAGGAAGAGGGACAGCAGCAGCAGCATTACACAAGCAACAACGCCACCTAACGGTCGGCGTGAACACTGACCATCATCCATTTCGGATTTTCAAACTTTTCAGCTAAAATAATTTAATAATAAAATAAAATAATTAATCATTTTCAAAGAATGATAAATTTTTTGTAATAAAAAGAAATAAAAAGGCTGGTTAAAAAAAAATACAAGATGAAATATTAATTTAAATATTACAATAAAATATTTGGTGATTATTATTTTTTTATTGACGCCAAGTTCAAAATAAAATAATCGATATACTTATCAGCAAAAATAACCGTATGCAAAGTAAGTGAATAGAATTTTAATAAAAAAATAACATTTACTATTCGGAGTTAACGAACTCCGAACGACAAGCCAGCGTCTTTATTGTAGAAGCAGGGAGATAATCCACAGCAAACATGCTTGATGCGGATGTGGTTTGGAATTCAGTTTAATCAAGACATTATAAAAAAAATGAAAATATCGAGGAAAAAAAAAAAAAAAAAAAAAAAAATTATATTGTACGTACTCGCCATGCAATTGTCCCCCCCCAACACTTAATCTGATTATTTTTTTTTATACAGCGGAAAAACAATTTGTTATGACACCGAGCAAAAGGCAGCCATGTTTCGATGGGAGGGAGGTGTCGGCGCTTTAGACTGAGTTATCTCACCGTGGCACCCACTCCCTTCCTCGTGGTCTAAAAATTCAAACATGGATAACTTCAGCTCGCTGCATAAAAAATTGTTTTTCCACTGAGAAAAAAAAAAAAAAAAAAAAAAATACTTGACCAAATTAAGTGATTTTTTTTTCAGAGAACTTAATTCCATAACAGGGTATGTAGAATATAACATTTTTTTTTCAATATTTTCATTTTTTAATGTCTTCATTAAACTGCACAAGTCCCCGTGGATGTACTCCGAACAGCAAGTTAATTATTTTTTTTTTTAATTAAAATTCTACTCGCTTATTTTCCATATTTTTTGTGTAATTTAATATTTTTGAAAATTTCCTGTTATTTTATTTGGAACTGTCGTATAATGCATGCATATAAATAAGCATAATTAAAAATGTTCTTTTTTTTTTCTGTTAAAAAAATATATTATATTTTAACATATACTGACCCAACGGGTCACAGATAGTCTAGTATTATATAAATGTTACCGTGACACTTATTGGGTGGTTTCTACCACCATTTTTATTTATTTCTTATTTTGAAGTGATTATCGAGTTTTCAAAGACATTGCGATTATCTTTCCTTGTTTTCTTTAAAGACATTGCGATTATCTTTCCTTGTTTTCGGTAGCGTTCAACATTACTCGTTTTTCGGAACTGAATAAACATTTTGCATTAAATAAAAACACTTAAAACTTATTCAGTTAGGCAGAAAAGTAACTTATCCTGTCTTTGGTAAAATTTATTTGTTATATAAATATATGACAACTTTTTCGTACCTCTGTGTATACAACACTGACATTTGGAGTCTACACGCAAGGGACATAACTCTGAAACAAATATTTCAGATTACTGTTCAAGCGATACTTTTTTTTCCTTATAAAATACAATAGCAGTTATTCTACTCAATGAACTTTTGTAATTTTTGGATATATTACTATTTTCGACATGACAATTAAGTACGTAACTTAAAACGACATATTTAAAAATTCGATTCGTGGACTATATCTTCACAAGCACCAAAATCAATTAATTAATTGATTAAAAAATATTTTAAAACTTCAAATTTGAGCATTGTTCCATGAAGTGTTTTTGTTTTAATAAAATTTCTTCCGATTTTATTTGAGGAAAAATTCCGCCTTTTAAACTCAAGTTCACTTCTTTGTTGCCTAAAATCAAGTATCAAGCGCAGCTTACAAGTCCTATTGTCACCGCCTGTAAGGTCGTTGGAATCTAACTCCAAAGGACGGTTAAGGACTACCAAATTCAGACAGCTGTTTCACAAGTCCAGTAATGAACTGAGTTACCAGCTCAAAATTATCACCATGCGTACTTAACTGTTAGTACCCAAATTAACATGGATTAAAGTGTCAAATAAAAAATGCAAATTGTAGCAACAACTACATATGGCCGGAACAAATCTTAGGCAGAAACATTTCCATAGCAATCATGGATATCGGAATCGTCATAATTTGCCCATCCGCACACATGTGATAAAGGAACTATGTTGCGCTCCACACAGTGATACAACAAACGGGAATGTCCCAGAACACCCATATATAAGGTTTTAACCGCCCAAATTCTAAACAATCCAGGATGCAGTTCTACGAGTAAACATCACTGCTGCCCATCCGCAACACATGCACTGGACTCCGTCTATTCAGACGTAAAACAGCTTCACTGACAATGCCGCAAAATATTTACCTTAATTCTCATCATAGAAAGTTACCATATCGAATGAGAATTAATTCTCCTTGAATTTTAATACAAACTGTGATGAACACGCACACATTCTGCTTATATAATTTAATGACTTTCTTTTCCTCTCAGAACATAATCATGTGTGTCCCTCTGTTCATGAAAATCAGTAATCTTAAACTTCATGCCCTTTTCACGAGACACACTTAGTTAAATGGACACTAGTCACAAAAAAAAAAAAAAAAAAATCTTAACGTTGAAACGATTTGAATTAATGTTTCTTAAACTCTTGTTGTTATTCCATTTCAATAAAGCGATTTTGAGTTCTTTGTCAAGTGTCGTTGTTTTTCCGAAGTTATTCACATTTTTTATTTTATGTGTGAGGATGTGGTTTGATGTAAGCCAAATCAGAGATTACGTTAGATTTACCTTTAATGGTCCCGTGGATACACTACTACTTTCTACTTCTAGAGATTCCTGCACCTGCAACTTCGGTCTTTAAAATTGATAGATCCCGATTATGAATTAGTGAATACCAACTGACACCTTTAACTTATAAAATGAACCGAAGGAAATATCCTATATCTCATTAAACATAATACCTCTATATAAATTATATATATGTAATTATATATAAAGAAATATCCTATATCTCATTAAAGAAATATCCTATATCTCATTAAAGAAATATCCTATATTTCATTAAAGAAATATCCTATATTTCATTAAAGAAGCTTATGCAAGTACAATTGAATATTCCATGATTACAAACTTTTTCTCCATAGCATTTCATATTCGTAAGGTTTTCTTTGTTAAATTACACTGATCTTAATATCTTCCTCAGTCTCGGAAGATTTCTTTAGTCACTGGAAAATACCAGTCATGCATTCACAATTAAGTAATATTTTTTTCCCACTCGAAGGATGTTCCCCAAATCTTTGCCTTAGAAAACATAGATACACATCGGACTTAAATCTTTGTAATTTCCTTCACATAGGGAGACATAGTATATTCAAGAAGAACTCTGACTAGCACCTGTAGCATACAAAAAAAAAAGATTTTCTTCTGTTATTTGTTATTTTAAATGTTTGTAATTGTTCCAGAGTCACCTATTTGCTGACGAATTATATTGTTTTTTTTTTTTTGGTTAAGCAAATTAGATGAATTAGTCTGAAAATCCAACCTCCTTCTGAGTTCAGGAAAAGTTGGGTCTGTCACAAGTGTTGAGGGAGAACCTAACCCACTTTTTTTTTTTAAATTCTAATTTTTTGAATTGTTGAATTTAGAAATTTTTTAATTCTTTGAACTGTTGAATTAAAAAAAATCTAATTCTAAAATATCTCGAAAATTCTTTAAATTGTTTCTTGCTTTTCTTTTAAGTTATCTTGCCTTTGGTAGCATTTATTTGTTATATATTACACCTTTTCACGTTTTTCTGTTGTTTCAAGTTAACAACTCCGCACTTTATTCAACGGAGCTAAGTCCTGCCTCGACACCAGTGACAGAGTACCACATGACCCACCCCGAACTCAAAATTGGATTTTCAAACCCCATTGAGTACCTTAACAGTTTTTCTTTCTTCATTTTGTTTGTTAGAGAAAGGTGTTTCGACTCACACTCTCGATTTCGTCATGAATTCAGACTGATAAATCCATCTTCTCTTTACAGAAGCCATCTTCCTCTTTTCTGTCCCTGTACACAGAACGTCCAAACGTGGACCATGCTCAGACTTGATAGTTTTTAAACTTTTCCTTTTCATTGCTCTGAAACCTATACCAAATGGTTTTGTTGTTATGTGTTTTTTTATTTTTATTTTTTTTTTATTTTGCGCAAGTTTTCGTTAGGAATTGGTCTTAATAATACTTAAGGAGAACCAGCACGTTATAAATGATGCCTAATGATTTTTTTTTTAAACCAGTATTCTTGAAACTGATATTTGTATGTATAGAATTGTTAGATGAAAATAATCACAGACCGTTCAGGTGCCCCCCCCCCATCTTCCCGAAAATTTCCCAGTTAAGTTTCATTGGTTACTCAACTAGGGTATTAAGATTAATGTTTTCCTATTTTGAAAAGCATCGATAATATATATGGTAAATGTTACTATTGGAATACCACTAAAAAAATCGTCCACGCCCATCAAACATAAACACCGAACCAGAACTTGAAAATAAAATGAAACAAAATTTATTTTTATTACCAGAAAAGACGTATTTCCCCTGTTATTATTTTGGTAAGAACAAATTATTTTAGAAAAAAATTCTTTTCGATAAACATGTACAATGCTCTCCTCTTATATATTTTTCTTTTCATCTTTTTTACTTTTTCTATCAGATTATTCAAGAAAAAATAAAAAAAATTCAATATTTAGAGATTTAAAAAGTGGTGCTCAGTTTCTAAATTTTGGTCCATAGTTTTGATCACAAGAGAATGAATATTATTTTATTTTGCATATTATTTACAATATTTCCATAACCAGGCCAAGTTCACACTGAATCTGATACATTTTTTTGTAATTGTATCTTGTGTAGTATCTGACTTTTAGTCAAGATATGCACTCACACATTTCTGTTAAGATTTTATTTTATATGAAGAGATTACATTTCATTTTTTTTAAAAACGTATTTTGCCTTTTCTCATGAAATATTTTTTTTGCATTTATTTTTCATAAAATTCAAATTAACAAAAAGTAATGTCAAGTCTGAGTTAAAATGAAAAGAAAATCGGTCGAAAATGTAATGTTCTACTAATGTTTTACTCGTATTGTCAAATTCCACCCCAACCAGCAATACTTGTTAAGCACTTTAAAATGTTGATAACTTTTACAGAATTTGAACCCAAATGATTTTTTATGGGTGGCCGGTCTACCATGAAAAAGATATTTACTTTTGTTTTTATTTAAGATAACGAAACAGCAATTCGTTCTTACTAAAAATAACAACAAAGGAAATACATCTTTTCTGGTAATAAAAATAAATTTCGTTCCATTTCATTTTCAAGTTCCGGGTTTAAGTTTGATGGACAGGGACAGTTTTTTTAAAGTGATAATTTGGTCAGGGTATTCCGACAGTAATATATATATATATATATATATATATATATATATATATGATAATGGTAATCAAGCCAGAGATGGCTTGTGTCGGCGGGTTCGAATCTATCGACTGGCGTTAATCAAGTAACCCTGCACTGAAGATTCCCGAAAGGAAGAAACACTAGTGTCTGTAGGTATTTAATAATTATTATAGTAAATAATTATGTCAGCCCCTTTAAGAAACTCGTTTCTTATCGTTGAGCACTTTCAGTCGAATTAAGTCTGTCAATTTAGCTCTTATGTATAGACAATCATATAATGATTAGATCACTCTGACTGACGTAAAAAACATTTAAAAATAAAATGTTTAAATTTCAATGTTATTTCATGCGATTAACGGTAGCCGAATAGAAACGGCCCTTGCTAATCAAGCCAGAGATGGCTTGTGTTGCCGGGTTCGAATTTATCGACTGATGTTAATCATGACCACTTGCACTGAAGATTCCCCAAAGGACGAAACACTAGTGTCTGTATGTATTTAATTATTATAGTAAATAATTATATAACAAATGATACTTAAAGGCAATTTTTTACTTTATTTATCATCACTTGTCTGCCTCAAATTTAAATGTGATATTCGTTTTCAGCATACCCAAAAACCTTAAAAAGTTGTCAATTTAACAGCGAATGCAGTGAAAATAAAAAAGAAAAAAACAACAACAAAAAAACTATATTAAATATGCTCGACAATCGGAAGATTAATCTCCTCTTTAGCGTTTCATAAAAAAATATGTCCATTTCTCGAAATTTTGTTGATACTTAAGAACAAAAACAAACAAACGAAAAACAACTACGAACAGTTTTACGAACAGCTGATACGGAGATGATAGCCACATGCACACACGAGCGTTTCCAATGTAACAACTATAACTACTAAAGTTAAGTTCAGAAAGGTTTTCGCTTTTGCAGTGAACAATAGGTACCTCCATGGCGATGTGTAAAACGTCAGTAGTACACATTTTAATAGTGACGTCATCATTTCGTATGCTTGTGTTAATTTCTATGGATAAGCGTTCGCGTTACAATTATTAATGGAGTAACGTTGATTTTTTTTTTTTTTTTTTTTTGCTATGGATAAAAAATAATATAAAACTTACCTTTTGTAAAACAAATACATTTTTATTAACGAACTACACAGACTAGAATTAATAAAATAAAATTAATTTTAATGTCTTCTGTTGACACATGGATTTAAAAATAATGTTCCTTAAAAGCCTCCGTACATTTTTGAAAAAAGCGCCAAACATGACCACACTATCAATTGAAATAATAAAATCAAAACGAACTTTTTTAAGGTTGATTTTGGATTTACAATTTTTATTATCTCAATAGTCTTATATTTTTTTATATGAATATATTTTTTTTTATTATTGGAAACTTGTTTAAAAAATCAATTTAAACTTCATATCACGTAATATTTGAATTTAATATCATTTAAAGCCTTTTAAAAATAATTATTTTTTAGAATTTTTTTGTTGTTGTTGTAATCTTCTATATAAATAAAATGAACTCATTTTTTCCCGTCTGATTTTGACATTAATAGGATTAAAAATCAAGATATTTCATGCTAATATAATACGCACAAACGGCAGAACAATATCTGAGGTGTGTTATAGGCTTATTATTTCTCAAATTCCTCGATAATCTTAGATTTCTATACTTTTTCTGCTGAGAAGTCATGGCCAAAATCGGTTAAGATCAATGGAAGTAGTAAAATATTTTCTCTCTAATAAATTCCTCCTCCCCCTGCCACCACTTAACACCGTTTGGGGATCGTTCACAAGGAACAGTTGAGAAGAGAACACCGGTTTGGCTTCGTAGTTCTTTCATGTGAAGTTATTTAAAATCACTAAACTAAGCTGCAGTGCTTAGTGGCGTAGTGGTTAGCGTGCGGGACAATTAACATTATATTTTCACGTTCGCGCCGACCTACCGTAGTCGTTTTTTTTTTTTTTTTTTTTTTTTTCCTAAACAACTGGAATGGACTTTTCTTGGTGGCCGAACTGTTAACGTTGCAGATGTTTTTTTTTTTTTTTCACACTTTATTTTCCTACTTTTACTCATGACTCCGGGTTTGATCCTTCCTACTTACCTACCATAACATTTTTTAAAACTCCCCTCCGTCCCGGAAACAAACACTCGGGCAACGCCGGGTACCCCCGCTAGTTCAAATAATATTACCGAGAAAAAAATTATCCAGAAAATGTTTTTTTTTTAAAACATACTATTGAATTTATGTCCAATTTTATTTACAACTTTGAGTTAAGTGAAATAAATAACAGGATTTATATATAAATTACTATTTTTTTAAGTATTTGATCTTTTCAGCTTTAAAAAATGTTGAAACTTTTATCAACCCACATTTATTTTGCTTAGTTTTCCGACCATGAAATATAGGGGAGGGGTAGAACACCTAAAAAAATATATTTCCGCTAATATATTTATCGAAACCTATTTTTAATATGTAAGTTTATTTAATAATGACTGAATATCGAAAATTTTAGGAAAATATGATTATTTGATTTTTACTAGATTTTTAAAACATAAAGTGTGTGAACGGCTTAAAAAACGTCACTACATAGGAACGTTGTTTTAAAGCGTCGATAATGTAAACACGATTTTTGTCTCGCATTTTTATTTTTGTATGCTGTAAAGTTTTTTTTCTTTTTTTTTTTAAATATTAGCAGTTTATTTGAAGCTTTTTCTATTAAATGGTAAAACAGTTAGGATGATAATATTAAATTACAATTACAGTTACATCGTGTTACATATGGGGGGGGGTTAAAACTGTGGCACGTGTTG
This sequence comes from Euprymna scolopes, assembly GCF_053919585.1. Taxonomy (NCBI): domain Eukaryota; kingdom Metazoa; phylum Mollusca; class Cephalopoda; order Sepiida; family Sepiolidae; genus Euprymna; species Euprymna scolopes. The sequence continues at coordinate 70,580,564 of NC_136517.1, read as the reverse complement.
GAGGTATCTAGTGAACAAAAAAGCATTTCGAGGAGGAGGAGGAGGGGCTAAAGATGCTTAAAAGCATTCAACATCAATAAAAAAAAAAGTTGGGTTAAAAAAGGGGATCATAGAAAAAAGGGTTCTTGACTTCGGGCCTGGATCAAAGTGTAGTATCTGTTCTGATGTTGCACTTCACTTTTTTGGTCTCGGTTAATGGAGGAAAAGGTACTGGTCGCGGTAAGAGTTCCCTGCCGAACACCCTAAAAAAACAATGACTTCTCCCCACGCATGCGCAAAGGACATGTTTTAGTTGCCATAGTAACAAAACTTTTTACTTTATAATAGCATTTTCTTTTTAAATGACAACGTTAATGTTTATGAATATTGAAATAAAATACATTACTACACATTTATTAATATTTTTTTTTTTTACTGTTTATGTGTCACTTTTATCGACTTTTTCTTTTCTTATATTGAAATATTATATATATGAAATATTGAAATTATTCTTATATTGAATATTGAAATAAAAGACATTACTACACATTTATTAATAATATCTTTTTTTTTTTTTTTTACTGTTTTACTGTTTGTGTCACTTTTATCGACTTTTTCTTTTTTGATAACCAATGCTTTTCAAAGTGCAGCCATAGACAGTTATGCCATCTACATAGATGTCAGCAAATGATCTGAAAATATGATTTAAAAGATCATTGATGGAAATAAGGAAGAGGATTGACTCAGAATAAATCTTTGATGTTGTATGCAAGTATTGGTACGATGTGCTTCAAACATTTAAGCAAATTTGACGATATTTTTAATTGTATTGATTCATTTTTCTCTATCTTTATTTTATATTTACAAATATATTTGTGTGTAGTATAAATAATTATGAAAACACATTTTTTTAGTCAAATATCGATGATAGTTTTTTAAATGGACTAACATTTTTCTTGTTCATTTAATCATGCTCAATGTTGATGCCTACACAAACGCAGTTGTGAAGGTTATATGTTGAATCTAACAAAATGGATCCCTCCTCCCAACAATTATTAAATGTTTATTTATAAAAACAAATAAAACCTTAAAAAATTTAGATGACGATAATGAATTAAAAAAAAAAAAAAAAAAAAAAAAAATTGTTCCTTTTTGTTTTTTTTTCTTCAGGATTTTATCTTTAGTTTCATTTGAACTTCAAATTCTGAAGTAACTTTAAGTCAATTTAATTTTTTTGCTTCAGAATGGCGACTGAAAATAAATTTTTTTTGAAGATAGTGAAATAATTTTATAAATTTGTTCTTTTTCAAATCTTCATATTAAATGAAGCCTAATGTGATATCAAGTTCTTATTAGCAAAAATAAAGCCTAATGTGATATCAAGTTCTACAATTAAATTTGGAGCTTAATCGATGACAAATTTAAAAAACAATGTGAAGTAGTACATATTTTATTTTGATTTTTTTTTTTGTAGAAAAAACATTTAAAGAATTATTCAAAATAATTTTGTTTTAGGATTTTTGTAATTTTATTTTAAATTTAAAAACTAATTTTTAATGTTTTTTCTTTGTGTACTGTGTGGAAAAGGATTGGTTAAACATTCTGTCAAGTGTTTTCTTATGAAATTAAACTTTCTTCTTCAAAAATAAAACATCTCTAGAAAAGATTCTATTCATATGTAAATTTGAAATAACTATTACTAAATGCATAAATAGACATTTTATTTTAGGTGTGCACAAAAATTTTTGTAAGCATCTCTGCATTTTAGTAAAGTTTAAAATAGCATCTTCATTAACCTGTTATGCTCAATTTAGTAATGGCATTTTTGTCATGCTTAAGTTTGGAATAGCATTTTCATCACTAAATGCACAAATAATAAATGGATGGATCTTAAGAATATCTGTTCTTTTATTATTGTAAACTTTTAGTTCTATAGGTCAAGGCACCCAAGTAGCCCTCTGTAAGGAGCAAACTTGAAAGTCAGTGCAGAGTGCCGCTTGTAAGATATTTCAAGTGTTGCTGTTGCTTGTCTCATCTCCCCTATCATCACTCACCATTTCTCCTCCTTGAAGGGTCTTATAAGATGGATGGAATAGAAATTAGTGGTATGATTTTCAGGTGGAACATACTTCAAATAATTTCCTCATATCACAACAGCTGCTACAAAAAGAGAATACTCCCTCTCCCACGCCACCTTTGTCAAGTGTGTCTTCAAGAACTAAAGGGCATGAAATTAATGGTGATGGATCGTCAATGGCCATTGTTGTTGTCAATGGTGTACAAATGCTGTTGCTTATTTTTGATTTGATAAGCAATCAGGTTATCAGATGTTTACCAAAAAGGATAAATCACAACACTTGGGTGTGATTTAAGGACTTATTTTCTACCTCCTACACAAATACCTAACTACTCCACCTTCAATCACATGAATTTTGTGAATGAAAAAAAGAAAATCCAACTTGACTCCATAACTGGGATGACCTCATGCAAAACTTGACTGCAACATCTGGTGACCTTGTGCCATCCATTGACACAAATGCCATCAGATAGAGGTTATACAAGGTTTTGAGAGCATCCAGTCGAGTTATCTTGAGACAGATGCATGTGCATGCAGATGTGAAGTACCGAAAAACCAGCAACTTTTAAAATGTACCTGTCATCAGTTGGGTTGATTGGTTGATCAATTTTTCAAAAGTTCAAGCTCAGATCAGATCAAAAAATATTATGTGGGTACAAAATAATTTGGAAAGCAGTTAAAACATGATTTGCCAACAGAGAAACATGCAATACTTTTTTCACTAACTCCTTGTGCATGATTCTAGTGTCAGGTATCTAGCTGCAATTTGATTTGGAGTATACATCTATATTTTTATAAAGTAATAGGGTTCGTGTGTTTCTGTCTGTGTGTACAGCTCTCCATCATCAACGAAATATAAAGGAGGTAAGAGGGTAGATCTCTCCTGGTAGAGAAACATTAGAACCCATTTTAGGATGTTTCTGTTATAGGAGACATAAGAATCTATGCCTAATTTCTTTATATACTAGTCTACAAACCACCCCCATATCGAATGACTTATGCTCATTTGCATATCACATTATATTAAATCTCTTTAACTAATTACCTCGACCTTATTACATATTGCAAATATTCTAATCATTTCAACTGTACTATTTACAAAATCTATTTAACATTTAATTATTTAATATATTTTCATTTAATTTTATATTCGATTTATTTCACTTTACGTATATTATCAAAACAATTCATTGGCGAGCAAAGCTTTATGTTTTGGGATTGTATTGAAAATGTAATGGAAATTTCAATTTCGTTTCGTTTTAATCTTTTATATTTTACTTGCCAATATAATTGAAAGAATACAATTCAACTATCGTAATTTTATATAAATAAACAAAAACAAATATTTTAAAATAAAACTTTATTAAAAAAGAAATAATTTTATTTTTAAATGAAAAAAATCAATTTAGTAAAATAATTGTATTAAACACCCCCAGCCTTGTCAGCAAACCTGTAAACCTATAAAAGTTAACATTTCGAATGTAAACAGTGATTTTTCGATTTTGTTAGCGCTTGCCGCAATTAAACACAATTAAAACGGAACTAACTTTATTTCCATTCTATTTTTTAAACAACCCCCAAAACATAACGCTCTCTTCCAGTTATAGCCAATTTTTTTTTAATTAAATAAAACAGGTCAAAATAAACAGATAAGCGCATTTTCTTTTACATTTTTCTTACAACCAACGTTGTCATTTTAACCAACTGCAGGATATCGTTACTTTTGTGGGGTTGTTTTGAAAATGGCACGGAGATTATAATTTCGTTCCAATTTAATCTTTCTGGTCGAGCCTATTTCGAAAGCCTGTCTTATCATAGATTTGAACTACAAATAATTTATTACATTTTGATTATTACTATCTTAAGACTTAAAGCTTATATTTATTTCATTTTTCTATTTATATATTGAATTAGTTATTTCCAGTCTTATTTAAACTTAGTGCTTTCTTTAAACCGGATGAACCTTTTATAAAAATATGAGTTTAACGTAAAGAACACGAACAAGGTTTTATTCAACTGAATTTCTTCCAGTTTACTAACAAAATATATAAATTTAAAATAATAAAATAAAAAGGTTATGTAATTTAAAAGAAATACACGTACTCACAAAAGCAGAACTTTTTTTACACATTTTTTTCTTTAAAACCATAACAATGAGACTAACAATTACCTAGATCTTAGTAATTATTTGTTTTAATAGAACTGTTTTAATTGTAATGTTTACTTAGTTAACCTAAGTTGGTATTACATTTATTTTACATTTACTTTTTTTTTTAATTATTACTTTTAGACTGTGACGTTTACACCCGGAAGTAATGAGTCACACGTAGGTCGCTTTTATTCATTCCTTTTGGTCAAGATCAAAGTGTAGTATCTGTTCTTCAGATGCTGCACTTCATTTTCTTGTTCTCTTTCGGTGGAGGAGAAATCCTTCACGACTGAGACAATTTTTATTTTTGTACCTTTTCTCCACGTTAAAAAACGACCCTGGTGTCTAACTCTGTCCCGTGGGGAGGCATAGTAAATAGGTACAATATAATTGTTTATAATTGTACTATTCAGAAATATTATTTATAGTTCGTCCATTTCAGTTAGTATACATTTCCTTTACGCTTAATTAATTTACAATCATTAATATCGTTAAACAATTCCGTTTAAAACCGAAATTATGCCACCCAAACGAAGTAGAAACGAAAGTGAGGAAGAAAGAATGGAAAGATTGGAAGCTAATAGACTAAGAGTTGCTGCAATTCGCTCCAATGAAAACAATTCAGATAGAGAAAGACGTCTAGAACTTAACAGGATACGTCAAAGAGAAAGGAGAGCAAGACTGTCAGATTTGGAAAGAGAAACCCAACGTGAAGCTGACAGAACTAGACATGCTGTAAGGCGGTTAAATTCATCACAAGATGAAATTCAAGAAAGGCAAAGATATGCACTGGAAAGAGAAGCAATATTACGATCGAATGAATTATATGAGGTAAGTAGACGTACACAAGGTCAGTTGAGAGTGGCTCAACGACATCAGAATGAATCGGAAACCCAACAAAGCTTTCGCCTATACCAAGGGCAACAACGAGAGGCTGCATGGAGAGAGAGTATGACTTTGCCCCAGCAATTGACAGAAAACGAGGCAGTTAGACAACGAATGACTGCTTTGAGACACCATGAAATAGAACACTGCAATAGAAAAGGATTGCTCTACAACAAAAATGACTCTCTCACTACAGCTGATATAGGAAAAATGGACAAAGTATGTCAACATTGCTCAGCTGTAAAATTTAAAGGAGAAACCCCTGGTTGTTGTTGTTCTTCTGGCAAAGTTGTGCTTGATAGCTTTCCACCACTGCCTCAGTTGCTTCAAGATTTGCTCTCCGGCAATGGTCCCATCTCTAAAGATTTTCTGCAAAATCTACGCAGTTATAACAATTGTTTTGCAATGACATCATTTGGTCACAAAATTGCGGCAGTACATGGGTGGAATCCTTCTTTTAGAATTCGAGGCCAGGTTTGCCACCAGATTGGGAGTCTTTTACCACCTGAAGATGAAACAGCAAAGTTTATTCAAGTCTACTTCTTGGATAGTCTGGAAGAGGAACTACATAATCGGGGACATGACAGTAGACTCAATAGAGACATTCTCCAAAGTCTGACTGAATTTTTACATAACAACAGCTTTATTTGTCAGCTGAAAACAACAAAGGAGAGGATTGAAGAAGAACACTTGGTAGAACATAAAGTTGTCATAAGGGAAGACCGAAGGCCGCAAGAAGAGCATCCACGGCGATTCAATGCTCCAACAACAACGTATGAGATTGGAATATTAATGGAGAATGAACCAACAGCTAACCGGGATATTGTCTTGCGTTTTAGAAATGATACATTAAAATGGATCTCCGAACTACATCCCCTCTACGATACTTTAATGTACCCGTTAATGTACCCCTATGGTTCTCCATCTTACAACATCTACATGAAGGCATCCAATGGGCGAAAAGTTACCCAACAGCAATTTTATTCGTACCATTTAATGACTCGGCCTGGAAACTATTTTCTCTGGTACCGAAGGCTATTTCAACAATGGCTGGTGGATGTGTACTGCAAGATTGAAACAGAACGTTTACAGTTCCTGAGGCGTGAGCAACAGACCCTGAGAGCTGACAATTATAGCAACTTGAGAGATTCAATTCTTAGGGAGGATGGGAATCCAGAACAGTTTGGTCAACGAGTTGTACTTCCGGCAACTTATACAGGAGGCCCTCGATACATGTTTGAGCGTCAAAGTGATGCCATGGCATATGTTCGGCGAATGGGCCGAGCCGACCTCTTCATCATGTTCACAACAAATCCAAAGTGGACAGAAATTACAGAAAATTGTCTTCAAGGGCAAGACCCTCAGGATCGTCCAGATATTGTTGCCAGGGTTTTCAGGCAGAAGCTAAAAAAGTTACTTGAATTTATTAAAAAGGGAGGATTTGGCAGGTTGAGGGCTTTCCTGTACAGTATTGAATATCAAAAAAGAGGACTGCCGCATGCACACATCCTCACCTGGCAGGCCCCAGAGGACAAACTTCTACCAGAAAAAATGGATCTCTGCATATCTGCAGAGATCCCTGACAAAGAGGAAGATCCTGATCTTCATGCTAAAGTGATGGCACATATGGTGCATGGACCTTGTGGACCATTTAATCCAAATTGTCCATGTATGATTGACAACAAATGTTCCAAAAAATACCCAAAAGAATTTCTTCAGTGTACCAAGCAAGGCCAAGACTCTTACCCCAAGTACAGGCGAAGAAAACCGGAAGATGGAGGCCAGACTGGTACAATAAGGATGAAGAGAAATGGTCGGTATGTTAATCAAGAAATAACAAACCAGTGGATTGTTCCGTACAACAAGGTCCTCCTTCAGCAGTTCAACGCTCACATTAACGTAGAAATTTGCAGCTCGATCCAAAGCATCAAAAATATGTCCTCAAATACGTGAATAAAGGATGTGATCAAGCAGTGTTTGAACTACAAAGAACTGATGGAGCAGCTAACCAACAAGGCCAAGTACAAAGTCACATTGTGGATGAGATCCAGCAGTTCCAGAATGCAAGGTATGTCGGCAGTTCAGAGGCAGCCTGCAGGATATTGGAACATCCCATCCATGAACATTTCCCCCCAATTGTACAACTTTCTGTTCATCTTGAAAATGGGCAGCGTGTCATGTTCTCAGCTGATACTGCTCTGGAACGAGCCCAAGGTCCACCGCCTGCCACAACTTTGACAGCATTTTTTCAACTCTGCCATGAGGATGACTTTGCAAGGGGTCTCAAATACGTAGAAGTCCCTGAGTTTTACACTTGGAACAAATCGACAAAGAAATGGATGAGAAGAATGCGTGGGGTACAAGTTGAAGGTACTGAAAATGATGATGTATGGAAGGCACCATGCATTGGGAGAATCTACACGATTAGTCCAAAAGCAGGGGAGTGTTATTTCTTACGCCTGTTGCTCAATGAGGTTGCTGGTCCAACTTCATTTCAAAATTTGCGAGCATACAATGGTCAGGTGTTTGAAACATACAGAGCAGCGTGCCTTGCTCGAGGCCTTCTAGAAAATGACCATCACTTGCATCAAGCAGTAGGAGAGGCAAGTGCCACTCAATCACCTTCAAATTTGCGAAGCCTATTTGTGATAATTTTAACAGCCTGTGAGCCAAGAAATCCTCTTGAGATCTGGATGGCTTTTCGTGATGTAATATCTGAAGACATTCTTCACAGATACAGGCAAGAAGTTAACAATCCAGAAGCAGATTTTAATGAGGACATCTACAATAAAACTCTTTGTCTAATTGAAGAAAAAGTTCTCCTTATGTGCGGTCAACCATTGGCAAGCTATGGATTACCTGCACCAATGCAAGGGAGAGATGAAAGACTCGCGAGAGAGTATCAATGTGAAGTTACTTATAATCTTGAAGAACTTCCCTACAAGCAGAAAATATGCAAGAAAAACTGACCGATTCTCAAAGAGAAGTTTACAATTCATTCATGGCAATGTTGGAAGCACAAGGTGAAATGAACAAAAACATGATGTTTCTTGATGCTCCAGGTGGTACGGGCAAGACTTTTGTAATCAATTTGATCCTTGCAAAGATTAGATCCATGAGAAAGATTGTGCTTGCAACAGCATTCAGTGGCATTGCTGCTACTCTACTACAAGGTGGCCGCACTCTTCACAGCACTTTTAAAGTACCCTTGGATACTCATCGAATGGATCAGCCAGTTTGCAAAATTACTGGTAACTCAGCCTTGGCAAATGTAATTAGAGACACCTCTGCAATCATTGTAGACGAAGCCCCAATGACGCACAAGAGTGCTTATGAAGCAATTGACCGAACACTGCAAGACATCACAGGAAACAAGAATCCCATGGGTGGCATTCCAACCTTATTTTGCGGTGATTTCCGTCAAATCCTCCCAGTGGTTAAAAATGGCACAAGGGCTAACATTGTCAATGAAAGTTTGAAACAATCCTATCTCTGGAGGCACGTTATAGTGAAGAGACTGACTACTAATATGAGAGCCTATATCTCTGATAACACAGCTGCAGCAGACTTCTCAAAATTGCTTCTCCAAATCGGTAATGGTCAGTTTCCTATCACTTCTTCACCTGACACAATTAAGATTCCAACTGCGCTTGGTAAATGTGTCGGTAATCAGAAGCAACTGAAAGACAAAGTGTACCCAGACCTGCAAAACAATGGAAAATCACCGGATTGGCTTGCTGAGAGGGCTATTATTTCGCCATTAAACAGCAATGTGAATCATTTGAACAATTCAATAATGGATGAATTTCCAGGAGACACAAAGCAATACAAGTCAGTTGATTCAGCTACTAATGAATATGAAGCTGTTCACTACCCTGTGGAGTTTTTAAACTCTTTGGAGATATCTGGAATGCCTCCACACATTTTAAATCTCAAAATTGGATCGCCAATCATGATTCTTCGATCCTTGGAACCGCCAAAAATAACAAACGGAACCAGATGTGTTATCACCAGATTGCACACCAATGTACTTGAGGCCACCATTTCCTGTGGTCCCTACAAAGGCGAAACCGTTCTACTGCCAAGGATCCCCTTAGTTCCATCGGACTCAGTACTTCCATTCAAATTCCGGAGACTCCAATTTCCTGTGAAGGTGTGTTTTGCAATGAGCATAAACAAAAGTCAAGGTCAGACATTTAACACCATTGGCGTAGACTTGACATCAGACTGCTTCAGTCACGGTATGTTCTACGTCTCCATCAGCCGGACAGGAAGTTCAGAAAAACTCTACATTCTGGCTCCAAATCAAAGCAGCAGAAATGTAGTTTACCCTGAGGCTCTTTAGTGAAAAGTTCGAGAAATGGATATGAGGAAAAACTGACATGATCTGATTGTGGTAAGTTTTTAGTATTGAATGTGCAAGATAAAATTTAAGCAAGAGTTGAAAATGACTTCAATGAAAAATTTACTATGTAACATCAAGTAACCTTCCTTTTTGGATGAAAATGTTTTGTGAAGTTCCTGATTGAATTTCAGTCACTACAAGAGGTAGTTAAAATGTTAATCACCTTATGCAATCGTTGCTCTTACAACATCAACTTACTGGAAAGGTGCCCACAGATTTTGGTACCCGAGTGCGCAACAAAGCTCCGTGCGAAGCACGGGTATCTTTGCTAGTTATTTATATAAGAACAAATTGTGTTATTTGTTTCAAAATCCAATGGGATTTGAACCAATTTCATAATTCACAGAAGTATTCAGCTCAACTTCACTCACTTCAGACTCTCGAGAAGCAAAAATTAATATCAGTTTTGAGAAACCAAAATGGCATCAATGAATCTAAGCTGTGTTATCGATAAATCCAACCATTTTATTACTTCAATGTTGAATTATATTTTGGGAGACAAAAGCAGCAATCCTTCTTCCTCCAATCATCACAATGGGTGTGTAATCTAGAAAATTCCAAAACAAATTTCTGCTCTCTAGAACAAGAATCGTTATGGATATATAACACCAACTGTTATATTTCACTAGCAGCTAGTTGTGGCACTGCTCAGAATGAACAAAGAATTGGAGGGGGAGGTGTAATGTTTTTAAAAATATGCTTTAACATGTCTAAAAAATGTAAATATGCATTTTAAGTTTTTTTTTATATGAATTAAGAATGTTAAGATCGTATTTGTAAAGGTTTCCATTATGTATGAACTTTTTGAACATGTTTTTCAATATGGCTTTTTTATATTATTTTGCAAATGTTTTTTCAAAAACTTTAATATACATTACAAAAAATGATATAATTGTCTAATAGTCATAATTAAAATTATTTTTAACAAGGTTTCTTTCAAGGATTGGACTTGTTTAAATGATTTCATAAAACTTTTGACTTTTTTATTTGAAGATTTGTTTTGCATTTCGATAAGATGAACACCTTCAATCGGTACGTCTATCACTTTTGAAAAGAATGAATATCTTATTGTGTAACAGGCTATTTTTGAAAGATATTCTGCAAAATATGGCATTACATACCAACAAATGAAAAAAATCTTTCGCAATATGACAATATCTACAACTATTTTTTATAATGCATGGAATTAGTTCAATTACTCTATTACTATCAACAAAAAGTGCTTGGTAAATAAATCGTGACAAGTTTTTTTTGTTTGTTTTTTTTAACACCCAAATGAGCAATGTTTGTTTAGCGAATGAAGATCATTTCTGAAATCTACAAGTAATTTGGCCTTGTCACAAAAGTCATTTACTATAAACTTAGTTGCAAAATGTAATAAATTCCACTTAAAACCTTTGTTAATTCTTAAGATTCTCAATAGTCAAGTGGTCAAAATGGTCTTAGAAAAAAGTGATAATCTATGTATGCACCATTTTTAAAAAAAATCTTATTTTCAAGTTATGAATAAAAAAAATAAAATCAAAAGTTGCATCCTTTTTATGGATATCCAGCACAAACACAGCCCCCCCCACTTATTTTGCTCTTCTTGATCAAAATGAAATAAACTTAGCCAAGTACATTGGCTAATGCGCGCGCACACACACACACACACACGAGGGCTAAAATGGAAATCGCTCCGAATAAGGCATGAAGCCATGTAATGTAAGGAGTTAACAAGAAAAAAAAGAAAAACAGTCAGCAACAAGAAAGTTCCACAAGTCTGCATTTCTTGGAAAGAAACTACTGGAATAGGAAGCTGTATGCAATGAAGGAATTAAACAGAATTGATGAAAACCACTAGACCAACGAGTTAAAGGAGCTGAAACAAAAGCAGGGAATAAATAAGACAATTCCAACACATGTCATAATAGTATTTATAAAAAAGACTGAGACTAGCAATATCATGCCTGTCAGAGAGAGAGGTGACAAAGAAGAAAAATAATTAGGGCTAATTAAATTACAAATCCATTTTTGTATCATGCACCCTCATATGGGACAGATTTACCAGCTGTATACATCGTACTCCAACCTGAGGAGGAATTTGTAATAAGTTTGTTGCGTTTTAGAGCATATCAACAATCTATGGATTATTTAATGCTGAATAAAGTTGTCAAATATATTTCTCTAAGTAAAATAATTATATTCTCGAAATACATTGCTTCTGGAAAACATTGCATTGTTGTTGGAAGGAAATTTCGCTGAGGGGACCATCATCGCTTAAGAGGAAACTCGAGCCATGTACTAGTGACACTACTCCCAGAATTCATTGCTCTTAAAATACTCCTCAGCCATCACCATTTAGAATCTATTTGGAAAAATAAAGAGGAGAAATAAGGTTTTGATTTTTTTGAAAAATACTCTTGGTATGAATTTATAGACACTCGGACATGATGTGACAAGCCGATTCATTGGATTAAGATTCTTAAAAGTAAGTGTTGAAGTAAAAGAATAGCTCAACCACCAAGGATCCTATTCTAAGACATCACAGATGATCACCTACAGCTTACAGGTGGTCCCATTTTAGTGGTACATGGCGTTAAAATTGGTGAAGTCGTAAACAGTAACAGTCAAGAACTTGGAAACATAAAAATCAACTTATTGAGATCAAAACAAAGCTGAATCGAGATAGAAGTCTTTGCACTCACAAAGGGCTCAATATCCTTTCAGATAGAGTTCTAGAACTAATAAATGTGACTTAACATTTTAGTTCAGTTCCATAGATCATCCAATCATCAAATGCAGATTAATAGAATGCTGAATGTTTTTATGCATTGCAATAGAAATTCAATTGTATAAAGTTTATTAATTCATACCTGATAATTGGGAGATCCATGAAACTGCAGTAAAGCATTAAAATAAACAACATTTATTATTGTTATAAATATATTATTAAATCCGAATTAGAGTAAAAGCTTTTTACCCTCCACCCTTAAGTTTATCGTCAACTGGTGAGTAGTTCAAGGTTACCATTTTGAAAATCTTTCATTTATATTTAATAAGATTGGTAAAATAAAATTGCTATCATCATTGTAATCTCATGCTAATGAGAGAGAGAGAGAGAGAGAGAGAGAGAGAGAGAGAGAGAGAGAGCATAGATAATAGTGACTTGGTGACTTGCAAACAGTATAAAACAAACTCATCAGCTGTTGCAAATAGGGAGGGAAAGAAATCTGATAGTGTTTTTGTTATTTCTTTTTATATGAATGCAAAACAGTCTTTAATTCCCACTGCATCGCTTTAAATAAATTCCTTTTGTCTTCGCCAATCATTCATAGCAGTCCCTCTCCCTACTCTCTTGATTTAGATTTTTATATAAAAAGAGTTTGCTGTAAATATTACATATATCAAAGGCAGCACATTGTCTATCTGTATAACATGCACACACGCACACACACACGCACACACACACACACACGCACACACACACACACACACACACACACACATTGGTAAGGATACGCTTGTGTATGTATGCGTTAGGATGTTGAAATATTTTGGTTGCTGTCCCCACGGTGCAGTTAGTCCATTGTGAATGAGTCTCATGAATTTGAACTTCTTCACCAAAAACTAATATACAAAAGCCACTAATTTGTGTGCTTCTAAGCTTATTAATATTGATAAAGCTATTATGGGATGTTGTGTCAGCTGCAATTAAAAATTTTTACATAGGAAACACTTGCACTTAACACTCAACAATGGTTATTGTACTTATTTGGCATCCATTTTTTATTATTAAAAATGGAACTTTATATATTTTAAAGAATCAAACTATTTTAGATTTATGTGGAGAGGTAAAACAGATTTTTAATTTTGTATTCCTATGCTAGTTTCAATAAGTTAAAAAGACTAGGTTTAGGGGTTTGAATCTCAAACAATTTTTTAGGGGGAGGGTTATAATGTTCCAGTTATTTCCTAACCAATATCAATCATAAAGATGAATAGTACTTTTTAAAAAATTATTTTATCGCGATTTAAAGTAAAAAAAAAACAAAAAAAAAACAACGTTTTTTTCATTTGAACTGACATGATGAAGGAAAAAGTCGGTGTTGACGGGTATTTTCATTAGTTTGTTTATAATAATGCATAACTTTTTTCATTAGTTTGTTTATAATAATGCATATCTTTTTTCATTAGTTTGTTTATAATAATGCATATCTTTTTTCATTAGTTTGTTTATAATAATGCATAACTTTTTTCATTAGTTTGTTTATAATAATGCATATCTTTTTTCTTTATTTTTAACAAGTTGTACAATTTTCTACGTAGGTTTTTTTTATTTGATTTTTGCTATGTTTTTTATATTTTTTTGTTCTTAGTGTTAGTATTAGTTTCATCAATGTAGTTTTTATTTTTTCAAAGTTTTCTTAACTTTTAGTAATCATTCACAAACAATTTAGCCTTGCACGGTAATTGAATTAAGTTTCTGCATTCAATAAAACTTCAATGCTAATACAACATTGTCACAGATGCATGAGTTTTGCTAATGCTGTTCTCATTTTTATATTTTTTCAAAGTTTTCTCAAGTTTACACTCATATCAGATACTCCTAAACAATGCCGGATCAAGTTAGCTAGTATATATATATATATTTGTATATTTTGGCAGCAGGTTATTATTCAGACACGTTTGATTGAACACGTTGGAGTTATTTTTTTTTCTGATCTTAATGGATAATTTTTCAATTTGCCGGTATTGAATGAGATTCGGTTCAGAAGCCATACTTATAAAAAAATGACAGCCCTTTTTGAACCGGATCTCATTTAATACCGGGATAAATATACTAACAGTATTTAACTAGAAACTAAATAAATAAACTATGCAAGGAGAAAATTGAAATTAAAAATAAAATAAAAATAATTCGATTCAACCCTCCTACACTCACCTTTATAACCAATAAAAAAAACAAAAAAAATCAAACAAACTATAATTACACCAAGCCTCATAGAAAAAGAAAACGAAAGCAACAACAATTGCTCCTGAAGATAATCGGATGCACCGATAGAAAGCGCTCGAGAAGAATATGGCCGAAAAACAACCTTTGGGCGTCATTCTGTATAAGTTGACCTACTGAAATTATAAAGACCGCCCGGCAAATTGAAAAATTATCCATTAAGATTGGAAGAAAGAATAACTCCATCATGTTCAATCAAACGTGTCTGAATATATATATATATATATATATATATATATATATATATATATATATATATATATATATACACACGCACACATATATATAAATACATACATACATATATATATATATATATATATATATATATATATATATTAATGAATTACTGTGTGTATTAAGTAAAATAAAATTTACTAAAAAAATAAGATTTTAAAAATCAAATGTTAACATGTTCCTGGCCTACCTATGAAAGGTGAAGATCCACAAAAAGCCACATATTTATTTAATAAATAAACACATTTAAAGATATACACCATTCATTTTCACATTTTATCAAAATTGCAACTTCATGTGGTATCAACGCCAAAGACGAGAAACTAGCAAACACTTTAACAACATTAGACATTGACACAATGAAATATTAAATTATTGTGAAAGAATTAAAGCCAACATAAAATAAATGAATAATAAATAAAATAAATGAAATATTAAATTATTGTTAAAACCAACATAAAATGTGAGGACCCAATTTATATTGTTAAATTTACAATAAATCATGGTCTGAGTCTTGGGATGTCCTTAATATTTTTCAAAAGTTTATTTGAAATCCGTCCTACAATATCAAATATATAACTGCGCAGAGAGAGACTAACATCAACTTGATGAATAGGATGAGGCAAATACTTGATGTAATTGGTCGGACAGATGTAGGATACCAAACAGAAACTAATAATAATCATCTGAACCCAATATTGTGACAGTCCAACTGGGATTTTGGAAGATTAGAAAGATAATTACAATACTTCCTTTCTAAATCAAAGTAACTCAATCTCTCATGATAAGTCTGTTGGCAGATTTGGTTATCAAAACCAACCAATTCACCCTCTCAGCTATGCTCAGTTTTCAGATGCCCTATCACAGATTAATATTATCGTCATCGCAGTGATGTTAGATGTCCAGTAACATGAATTTCAAAATTACACTCTGCTAAAAAAAAAAAAAAAAAAAAAAAAAAGGGCCTATCTATATATAGGTACTGATAAGTCAGGTGTCACAGAAGGTCAACTTAATGAGAAGTTGGATACTGACATGATAATTTAAAATTTAAATTGTTTTTTAAATGCCTTAACTTTTTCAGTACTTTGCTACTTGTGACGTGTACCATGGGAGTGGATAAAAGCTGCCAACATTGCCTTATTTCATTAAAAGAATGTAATAACTTAATTTATGTCTAACTTATGTCCCTGAGACTTCATTTGTTTATCAATATTTTGCAATTCATCTAGTTTTTTTATTTGAAATATTTTCTTTAACATAATTACATCTTTTGCTCCCATAATTTATTACCTATTCAAAGTATAAACCTAATTTTCTGGCAAATTTAGCTCTTGAAAACTTTCTTACAATTAGAATGAGAATAAATAGTATTAAAAAAGTAAAACTCATTTATTTAGAATATACAAACTGCAAAACATGCATTTTCAAAGATTACATTCTTTTAAATATTTAATCAGATAGACCCCAACAACATATTTCGACATTCATTCTTTTATCATAATTTCTCCATTCATCTACTTATGTTCTACACTAGTGCTATTTTTTTTTTACCTAATTACATAAGTTGCCCCCCCCCCCAAAAAAAAAAATTGGTCACAATGTTAAACAAAAAACTAACTGTGTTAGTTTAGTTTTCAAAATCTTTCTTATCAAGAAATGTTCTGGGAAAGGAGAGATATTAATTGCATTTTCCATAGAAATCTCATTATTTTATATATTTCAATTTTGTCACCCTCATTCTTCCCTCTAGTAAAGTAGTTAAACCTAATGACTTCAACTTAGTTTTATGAAGGTAAAAGATTTAAAACCACGTAAACTAATCATTCTGTCAACAATCTTGTACGTCTAAAATCAAAAATAAAAAACATTATTTAACTTTTATGACTTGTCTGAGAAAATTCCACCTTCAGTTGTACAACAATGAGTCTGATATGTCTATAGCGGCTTTCAGCAAATGTTATACAATGTCCACATCTCGTGATATGTTATTTTTTGTTAGTTTCTAAAATTTTAATTATACATATTCATAGTAAGGAGAAATGTTTTCACTAAAAAACAAATGTAAAATAACTCCCACCTTAAAGGCATTTATAGACAAATATTTGAAGTCACCAAACATTTGTCCTTTCTATTTAGAAGTTAAAATCTAAAAAGCATATGCATGACATGTCTACACATTCAGCTTTTTAATTAAAATATCAGCGCGTTTAACAAGAATGTATCCATTAAGATACCTGCATTCAATTTGTCCTTTTAGGAAGGAAAATGCTATTTCAAACTTGAGCTTGACAGATTAAAGATACTAGAAAAATCTTAAATGTGACTGACCTATCAACGAACAACAAAAATAAAACTTTTTGTAGAGATACAACACATCTGAAAACAAAAAGAAAAAAACTTATTGTAAATGATTTATTGATTGGTTGGATCATAACATACCAATTCCTTTGTTATTGAAGCACATGCCATCGGCAATGATCAATCTTGAGGAAATTCTTTATGTTCATTAGTCTATTTGGCCTTTAAATCAGCTTGCCACCAATCAGTATCAACCAAGGCCAAGTTTCCCATCTGATGAGGTCAATTTCAATAACATGTGACCTATAAATAATTCACTGGTTAGTTTTATAGCATATCAACACGTTTACGATCAACGCCAAATCAATCCTGATTAATGAGGCATTGATTAATATGTTGTCTTATATCAACCAATTTTATGGATTATAACAAAAATACCAACTATAAAATAAAAAAAGTGTAGTTTGTAGTTCATCTGTTTAATAATAGGAATAGATTTGATATTATTCATTGAACACAAAGTTTTATTTTATCTCTAATTGAGGAGGAATTCTCAATTCACACTATTCCCAACATATCTGTTAGGATTTGTATGTTGCTCAGTCAACCCCTTAGATCACATCAGTATTCATTACTATAATCTTGCATTCAGTATAAAATGTTGCAAAGTGCTGACTTGAACACCATTAACAAATAGCAGCCATTGATTATATTATTTTGTTTCTATGCTAAACTGGTTTGGAACACGCTAAGCAAAACAGAAATACAAACATATATACAGGACTTTTATGTAAAAAAAAAAAATAAATAAAAAAAATAATAGAAGTAATTGTTTGGTGGTTGTCTTGATCGTGAAACATAAAACTCAGAATGAATACAATATGTCAGGTGAATTGAATGACAGTAAATTGTAAAGATCACTTATGTTTTAAGAGTCACATTATGTTTTTTGTGGGTCTCTCATGTCAGCAACTTTTAAAAAAATTGAAATTCTTTTAATAAAAATGAAATTTCTTTGTAATACAATTATGTTAATAAAATGAATAAAATTCTTTGATTTTTTTTTCAGATAATAATTATCAAAAATCTCATTTTCATCAGCCAAATCAAAAATGCAATAATTTCTTTCGTAATATATGTCTACAAAAAATCATATTGTTTTAATTTTTCTATCAAAAAATAGAAAAAAAAAAATAGATAAATGAAAACAATGTTATGACATTCAAAATATTTTTTGTTGTAACATAGGGTGCAGACGATATTTCTTTGTGATATTCAACTGCTAATTTTATATTCTCAAAAATTTCATTGTTAGTCTTTCTTGGCTTCGTGAAAATGGTGATTATATTTTCATTTTGAATTTTTAAAATATAAATTACTTTTTTTTTTACGAATAATTGATTGACAATTTTAAACCTTCACATTTGTGAAAGAGACACAGAAATTTCCTTAGAATCTGTGTTGGAATAGACAAATAAGGAGATTTCAGACTTCTTCAGCATCAGCAGGAGGATGGTAGAAAAGGAATTGATTCAACTAGAAAAATACAATTGGTAATCTAATACCATAAAAAAGCTGAAGTTTATCACTGAAGGTGATGCTGTCCCACCTTTTCTGAAGGCCTGAAGTTGAACACTAATCACTATATGTTCTAAGCAAAACTGGGTTGGTGGGATGTATACCATACCGACTGAAAGACCCAGGGAACTTTGTCGACCACACCTCATCTGATATCTAACCTCTCAGTTCATTTAACCAAAACCCCTTGACTTTTTTATATGTGGATGCAAGGACCTGCTAAATGCCAGGATCGCCAGAGGTTTTGAGGGTCTAGATTAGAAAGCCTATGATAAATTTAATCAACAGAACAAATTATGAAAACAAACCGCTGCAAGCTCAAAATAAATTTCTGTTATTGTTTCATAAATAATCTTGCAAACATATTTTGTAATAATTTCAGTTGTTTCAATATAATGATTCTTTATTTCTTGTTTTGGACAAAAATATCTGTCTAACCAGATTTGTCTGGTTGGTTATAGTTTGGTGACCCTCCACTCTTAGTATAATTTTTTTTTTTTTATGGGTGGAGGGTAAATTTGTACATTAGGTCCACCTCCACAATTTTCTTTAGAATGACGACTTTTAGTGGTTTTCGACTATGCTGATTAAGAAAATCTCATTCAAATTTTGCTGAGGCAAGTACTTATAAATATATAAAGACTTGTATTATGCATTGTAATTCATAAGCTGCCAGAATTACATTGTAGACAAAAGAATAAACTGATAATTTTTTTTTTTTTACTTACCCTCATATTGCAAAGGTTGTTAAAAGAATTCATAGTTTTGCATCTATTTGCACTTTTGTTTTCATTTGCACAACGATTAACAGTTATTCAAATTGATTTTGTAAAATGGTTAAAAGAAATTTCTTTTTAATTCACTTTATTAGTTTAGTATTTTTGAAATTCTTCCATGTTTCTCTGCTAATAAAATACAAGTTATGTCTCTGTTTGGTCCATCAGTAGCAGTTCATAATGAACAAAATGACAACCTTTCATAATCTTGTGTGGGTACATAGGCGGTCTTGCAGTGTGACGGACAGCATTCTGAAGAGACAAGCAATGTCTGGAATGCTTGAGAGTTTTGTACAGAATGCACTTTTCATCACTGGTAAGCATTCGATTGAATAAGGATGTGGTATGACGGCAAGAAAGCAGCACTATAAAGGCTGTCACTCATTGCCCCTTGTGGACCTCCAACAGCATTTATAGAACCCACTTGCTCAGTTTGTACGTCTTACCTAAAGATGTGCAAGAAGTGTTTCATCAGAAATGTTGAACTGTCTTGCATGAGTTAGATTACGGTTCTCTTCAATGGCTGCCTTCAGGACTGCCATTCAAGACCAGTGGTTGTTCACTGTGAGGCTTATCATGGAGGGACAAATCTCCTGACTTGAATTTTTGAAACCAACACCTTGCAGTATGTCCATCCACACCACTATCCCCAAATGCTTTACAATGACTTGATGCAGCTGCTGATAAGCCCATTTTGAAATTGTAAAGCAAACAGTTCCGAAGAGACATTTCCATCCTTCTCTCAGCGCCTCACATTAAACGTTACAGAAGACATGTGCACTGTGCCCGACCATCGGTTATAAGCTAGAGATGGCTTATAACTGATGGCCTGATACAGTGCACGTTTTTTATAACGTTTGATGTTCCTACTTCTGGCTGTCTGAATTTAAAAACAATTGCTACACGCATTTCGTATATCAACTTCATTTAATGGTAAGTCAAAAAACAAAAACAAAAAAACCCCATTATTTTTTGGTTCGTTAATTCATTGAATTGTGTTAAAATTGGATTCTATAACTTTAATGATTGAAACAATTTACACATTGGTCAACTTATAAACAGTTTCTTGGTTGGACTATAGTCTATTATCACTGATAAAGAAGAGAGTGCTATAGAGCCTTAAGGCTGGCATTGATATGACAAGAAAGATGGAAGGAGAGTAAGAAGTAGGATAGAGAGCTACCTGGTAAGAAAGGGACAGGAGCTAAGAGGAAGAATGGATGGAAAGAGAGAGCATGCAAGGTAAAGAAGGAGAGAGGATGAAGATGGGATGAATGAAAAGAGAGAGAGGGATAAATGAAAAAAGAGATGGGGAGAGAGAGATGGATGAAGGGGGAGAGAAAGAGGGATGAAGGGGGAGAGAAAGAGGGATGAAGGGGGAGAGAAAGAGAGGGATGAAGGGGGAGAGAAAGAGAGGGATGAAGGGGGAGAGAGAGATGGATGAAGGGAGAGAAAGAGATGGATGAAGAGAGAGAGGGGGTGGATAAAGAGGGAGAGAGAGGGTAACTAGAGAAAAAGAGGGTAGCTAAAGAGAGAGTAGCTAAAGAGAAAAAGAGAGGGTGGCGTAGCTGAAGAAAGGGGGGAGGGACGGAAGGAGAGAGAAAAAGAGAAATGGATGGATGGGGAAAGATAGAGAGGGATAGATGGAAAGAGAGAAAGAGGGATAGATGAAGAGAGAGAGAGAGAGGTTGGAGGAAGAAAGAAAGATAATAGAAGACATTTGTGAATGTTTTGAATTACAAAACATAATGGACAGACAAAAAGAGGAAAAACCAAAATAAAAACAGAAAAGTTCCATGGAGATGATCATTTTGGTAACTTACCCAGAAGAATGCTGGCAAGGAATTTGAAAACTTTTTTGTTTTAATTAAAAAAAAAATAAAAAATAGCCACACAAAATACAACTGCAATCATACAAATGAATTCAAGGTTTTTTTTATTTCTTTTTAAGCATTCTTTCATTTGACAGTGAATGTATATCAATGCCTTCATCCATAACATTAATGATCAAATGAAATTTGATGCATTAAAACAAAATTTAAACAATTCAACAATTTCCCAATATGAAAGAAACAAAAATAAAATAAAAAACAATCCCAAATCTTGTATGCTGTTTTATCCACAATAAATAAAAATAAAAATATGTGGAGACATCTTTCCAGCTTTGACACTTGCTTCCCAGGAAAATGAAAATCGAAATGTGTCCTAAATCCAATGAATTGTCTCACGACCCCCCTCCACCCGACATTGGGAGAGGAGGGTGGTGGGTAAAGGGGGTGACATTATGCTGACAATGATGGCATGAAATATTTAGTTGTCTTGTGATTCGTGACACCTGGTTGTTTAAGTAGAAAAAGGTGACCAAAATGGTAGCCACATCTGTAAGGAGGCTCGTGATGCTATGAAGGAAGGCAGCATGGCAAACACAGATAACAAAACTTGCCTTACATGTGTGTAGCGGGTTTCATAAAGTTCTGCAGATATTTTACAACCTAATAACCAACTCAATATTCGTTAAAATTCCAAATATTTTATTGAATAAAAATTTTTTATTTTTATATACGAGGTGCCTTTAATAAGTTTCCCGACTTTTTTGTACAGGCATTTAAAATTGTTGTGGACTTTTGAAAATTCAGTATGTCATTACTATACTCTTATGCAATAACTGACCAATTTTTATGATTTCAGATTAAAATGAACAGCTACAGCAGGAATTGGAATGCACACTACTAAAGCCTGATTATCACAGCTGGTGAATTTTAAAAATGCAATCTGGATATGAGGACATTTTAGAAGAATGATATGCAATAAAATTGTTTTAAACTTGGAAAAAATGCCACAGAAACGTATGGAATGTTTCAAACTGTTTTTGGACCATCTTGCTTAAATTGCGCATCAGTTGAGTGGCATAGGAGATTTAAGGAAGGCAGGAGTCTGTGAGAGATGATGAGAGGTGTGGGAGGAGTAAGGATGTAGAACACCAGAGTTGATTGGCCAAATAAAGAATTTCATAGATAAGGACCAACATGTGTCTATAGAGACAATAAGTCCAAAGTTTGATGTCAGTGTGGAAACTGTACATGCAATTATTTGCAAGGAACTGAAGATGCGGAAGATTTGCGTGAATGCAGCATTGACCAAGATGGGCATCAAGACAGTTCCTCATCCCCCTTATCGACCAGACATTGCTCCCTGTGACTTTTTGTTATTCCCTAAGCTCAAGGAAAATCTTAGAGACTGTCATAAGACAATTGAGGAGATGAAAGAGGCTGTGATGAAGGTCATTGACATGCTCATACTACAGGACTTCCATGGACCCTTCCAGAAATTTTTGGAATGGTACAACATATGCATTGCAGGTGGAAGAGATTACTTCGAAGGTGAAGGTTAAAGTTTTTCATGTGTGTACTATTAATAAAAATGTCCATATGAAAAAAGTCTGGAAACTTATTGAAGGCACTTTGTGATTGTTCAACAAGGATAATTATTTTGTATCTTTTTGTCCGAATTTATGTATCTTTACAATTTTGAGTTTTATCCAAAATCTAAAAATTATCCAGAATCTATATTTGTCTTTAAGACCTACAAGTATCGGCTCATTTCATATAAGGAAAACAGATTTTCCTCTAAAAAGTATAAAAGTTAGTTTCCATACCCCCACCTTCTCATATAATCACAGTTTACGAGCTAATCATTAGTAAATGGAAGAAAAATTTTAGAAAAAAAAAAAAAAAAAATCAAATTGATTATAGTGTGTGTGGGTGATTGGTACAAAGTTCTGGCAAAATATTTTAGTCTGCAATTACGGAATGAAATTTTGCAGTTTGAACAAAGAGACAGTTGTGAGAATGTGACACAAGGTCAGTTAAATGTATCAGGGAGTATTTCAAGAAACAAGATTATAAACCTTTTTTTTTTGTTTCTTGAGTAATGTTCCCTTTTGGAAGACAAAGGATACAGATTTAATTATGGATACAGATTCTACACTTTCATCCAAACCATTTGTCATAGAAAGGATTACAGTTTGAGGTGGTAAATTAAGAAAAAAAAAAAAAAAAAAACCACCTGCAGAATTGTATGAATACCCGGTTTACTAAAAGGATGTAAGCAAATAGGATGTAATTTGACTATGACTAATAAAAGAGACACAACAGAATAAATTGGCATAAAAAAGAAATTTAAAAAGGCAGAAAAAAAACAAAACCCAAAAAAACAAACAAATTCATGCAAATCAAACTAGACAACACAAATAGAGCAGGCAAAAAAAAAAAAAAAAAAAAAAAAAGAAGAAAAAGATAGATAGATGCCGGGTGCTTTGTGATGGCAGGCCAACATTCATGCTTTTTTTTCTTCAGCAGTGAATGCTTGTGTTAATAAAAACATGCAGTTCTTTTTCTAAAAACATAAAAAATAAAAAGCAACGTTTTTTATTTTTTTATAATAATGAAAACGTCTGAGATGACGTGTAGTGATCAGTCGTCTTTTTGTATGGGTTTGACAAGTGTTGATGAACATGCATACCAAGGTGCAAAATGAGAGAAAAGGACGTCATATGTAAGTGAAAGTTTTGTGATGTGGTGAAACGTCCGCGGATGAGTGTCAGTGAATGCCAGGAAAAGCATGAAAACAAATGTGACAGTGATTACCCCAACACCCTTTTGTGTAAAATAAAAAAACTATTTTTTTTCTATTGCTGCCTTTTTGTGTTGTAGAAATTGATGGAAGGAAGATGATAACAATAGAGAATATGTGGAGAGAAAGGATAGCCAGAAAGATATTATTTAAAAATATGTACTTATTTAAAAAATAACTAAATAAAAAAGAATGTTTCTTAATATGAAAAAGAAAAAAACATGTTATTGAAATTTTAAGCAATTCTAAAGCTTGTCATGGTGGAGCGGAAAAAACACACAAAAAACAAGCTGAAGAGTGAGAAAAAATGTAAGAACAATCGAAATTCTTAAAAAAAAATAGAAAAAATTGATTTTTGTAAGGTTTGATAAAAAAGAAAAAGCTTGAGCTGTAAATGGTTTGACAAAATTATCTCCCTTGAATTGGTGCTTCAGTTTTATAGCTCCTTCCTAAAATAATTTTAATCTACATCTTTGATTTTGAAAGTGACAAATTAAATGGACACCAATATATGTAAGAGATTGCTATTATTTTTAAATTAAAATTACCTATTTTAAAACAAAATACTAATTATCAAGTTAATTTTCATTTTAAAATAATGTAAAAAAAAAAATAAAATTCACTTCTCATACAAAAATCTTTAAAAACTAATTGAAACTCGAAAAATTGGTAAAAATTAAAAATCTAATTGTTAGTGCCAGTACTCATTACCAATAATTTTCTTTGAATGGATTCATTTAAAATACAAAATCAATAAAAAATCAACCTCCTATTTTGTATAGCTGATGACAAAGTTGGATATTATTGTTATAAAAATGCATTTATTTTTTATCATTCTTGCATAATTTTTTTTATTTCAAAAATTTATTTGTTCTTCATTATGCCAATTAAGAGATCTTAAAAATTGATATCTCAATTATTTACTTCAAAAAGGTAGTTAAAAAATTATTTGTAAAATGGAGAATGATAAAGAAAAAAGAAAAGAAATTAACAGAAACATTTCAATCTAGCAATTTTGTTTTTCTTCAGCAACTTAATTCTGTTCCTTTTGTTGGTTTTTATATTTCTTCAAAAACAAAAACGTTTTACACAAGAATAAAAAAAAAGAAGTTTTTTTTTGTTTTGAAAGCTTTCTTTTTTTACTATTATTCTAATCCATTCAAACTACGACATAAAACCAAAACTAAAAAATTACTTCTTCTTCATCATCATATCATCACATATTGTAAAAAAAATCATTGCTTCTCAACTTATCTAAAAGTTTTATAATTAAAGTATTGCTTCTCAACTTATCTAAAAGTTTTATAATTAAAGTCACTTTGAAAGAAACAAATGTCTTCTTTGCAAACAATGTGATATTGTTTGATGAAAAGATAAGTGATGAAGAATATCTTTAAAAGGTTGAAGTTAAAATTAATGGCAGCCAGAATATTAGTCTGGGTTGTTCTTCATAAATTTAAGTAATAAGAACACCTCATTTAACTCCTGTGGGGATGATTTGGGCAGAAGCAACACCCAGTTAAGGAAATGGAGTTCTATTACTTAAGTCAATAAAATATAGTTTGTTAAAATCGTTGTAGCTTCATGGATATAGATTTTTATGTATCCACAAAATAAAACCTAAACAATAAAAAGATATTTAACAAATCGAAATCAAGGAATTTCAAAAGCATTTGTTTCATTGTTATTACATCATTAAAAATCCTTAAAATATATACTATACACTATATATGTATACCATACAGTGTATGTAGTCTATGTAAGTAGTAAATGAAACCATGAAAAACTTAATTCTGTTTAACAGATATAAATACATATTTAATTCGTGTTCAGTCTTTACTGACTTAAAAAAGTAAAAATGTTTTTAGATCGATTGAATGCAAATCAACTTTTAAATTAAAAAAAATTGATTATTTTTCTAGAATTTTCAGAAAATGGAAAGGAGATTTTGAATCTTATTTTGTTAAACCTATTTTCTTTTTCATGTCTCATTCCATATACGGATAAAAATCATGATTTCTATGAAGACTTTTTCATTGGAAGTTTCTGCAAAGTTATATATAGAGGCATATTGATTATCATATTCTCATATATAATAATAATGATAATAATATAATATGTGCGTATATTCCGTTTGCCCCCATTTAAATAAATTTGAGATCGCCAAAGTAATTGAGAAATATCAAACGTCACTGAGGGTCAAAAATTTAGAAACATTTTAAAATGAATTGTTCCCAAATCATAAAACCATCATAAATAGAATTGTGTCATGTTAAAGTTAAAAAAATTCTTAGAATCTTTTTTGATTTTAATTTAATTTTAATGTACATTTAATTGTTACAGTTTGAAATAAATTTTAAAAAGTGACATTTGTTCCACTTATTGAAAAAATATTTAACAATTGTTTTTATAAGATTATTTTAAAAATATTTAAATTATTACAATTAAAATGCTAATTTTATTTATTAAAAAAATGGTTTTAAATTGCTACAATAATAATAAAAAAAAAACTGAGAGCATATTTGTTTTATTTATTTCAAGAATATTTTTTCTTAGACTTATTAATCTGAAAAATATTATTAAGAATGAATTACAAACAAAAAAAAACATGAAATTTTCACAGGGACTCACTAGTAATAATAATAATGACGATGATGATCATTATCATGAGGAGTATAAATAAGGATATTAATATAACTATTATTATTAATAATATCACAATAACAGGAGTGATTATTAAAAATGCAATAAGGGAGGTACTGGCAAAAAGAAACGTCTACATGCAACATATACCTGATGTGAGGCGCTGGTCTGCTCACAGAATGAGCGTGAATGTGCTTTAGTTTAACTATGAAATAAAGAAAAATAGCATAATTCCTCCTGAAACCATAAAAGGATAGGGGGGGGGAGCAGAAAATTTTTGCAAAGAAAATTGAATGGCTTGTTTTAAATGGAATTTTAGACGGATGATATTTGTTACATATAAAGCATAATTTAGATGCATAACTTAAAACATGAAGAAAAAACAAAAATAATAAGATCGGCTGTC
Source organism: Euprymna scolopes (assembly GCF_053919585.1). Classification (NCBI taxonomy): domain Eukaryota; kingdom Metazoa; phylum Mollusca; class Cephalopoda; order Sepiida; family Sepiolidae; genus Euprymna; species Euprymna scolopes. Next base: position 70,553,503 of record NC_136517.1, on the reverse strand, counting down.
ATTTGCAATATGAAATTCTGATGGCATATTAATGATTTCTGTCTTTAATTGTTGAATGAAACAATTCATTAATTGGTTTGTTTTATGGTAGATCAACACTTGTGTTGGTTATTTTAGAGAAAAATAACATGTTGTAAATAATTCATTGTGAATTGTTTATTTGCTTCAATTTATAATTCCAAAAGCCACTTTACAATTTGAAATAAATTTTTAAAAGTGACATTTGTTTCACTTATTGAAAAAATATTTAATAATTGTTTTTATAGGAAAAAGACTATTTTACAAAGATTTAAATTATTACAATTAAAACGTTAATTTTATTTATTAAAGAATAAAAATTATCTAAGAATTATTTTCACATGTCTGTAGAAACATTAGCAGGTAGTAATCACAGTTAATGGTTTGACTTTATTATGTAAACACTTAAAAATAAAGCACAAGGTTGACATTAGGGAATAAAAAAAACAAAACAAAAAATAACAAACTAGTTAATTGCTGCTTTAAACTTTATCTCAATTTGTCACAACCACAAACCCACAACTTTTTTGTATAATTTTGACCTTTCATCAAAATGAGACACAAAAATGCTAAATTTTTACAATCAAAAAGAAAAATTAATCAAATAGTTTTATGGAGCTATTCCAAGTTACTTAAAATAAATTATTCTATAATTACAATTTCAACACATCAGTCATGAACAAATATGATCATTAGCATTACAGTATGGTTTCGCTTATGACATTAGATTGACTTGAACATCCTTGGGCAGTGTTCATTACTACCTTATCACCTTGAAATATGTCTTTGCAAACTCTTACTAAACTTTTTAATATATCTATATTCTACCTACCCTACTTCCGAACTAACTACTCAACTGTACACTTAACTCAATTGTAGGTATGACGATAGGTACATCATGTGATGAGGTCATAATTTTAGAGCTTTAGGGAAATCACTGTCATTACTCTCAGATCCACTCTGATATGGAGTAATAATGCTTGTCATATTCTCATTTAATGGGTTAAATAGATGATTGTTTACAAACTAATTAAAATATTTACCCACAAAATTAATCTACAAAGTATTTAGGACAATAAGAACTTAAAGTAGAAAAAAAAACTTTTAACAAAATAATTTGGCATCAAAAAAATTAAAAAATGACTTGTTGTAAAACAAAACACCCAAACCCAAAAAATTCTGTTGGAATGTTCTGTGTGTCAAAAGAGAGGGCAATGGATGGACTGATGCTCCTCCTTATTAGGCACATCTGTATTTATCTACAGATTTGAATCTATTAAGAGCACTACCTGCAGCATACCTATTAGATTTATAATCTAACAAGCATCGTTGCATTTTATATGGTCCATCTTACAATTGAACAATTTTATACTTTGCTTTCAGGATAGTTTAAATATATGTCTCTCCAATTAGTTGCCCTCCTCAGACACCCCCTCCTCATTACAAACTATTTATTAAAATGTTCCTTCATAATCTGAATTGTGTGTTCACTAGATATTTAGAAAGTGGAGACATTTTTAATATATTTATATTTAGATGGACAAAAATTAAATTAAAACAAATTTTCTTTTCTTTGCAAATTTTTTGCTTTTTATTTTTTTTCTTACTAAATTACCATTTTGAGATTAAAACAAATGTATTTCAAAAGTTAAATTTGATTACGGTATTGTTCAGTCCTAAAATTATCAATAGAAGCAAATTGTTATAAAACTATAATTTTGTTAAAGCAATGTTGTAATCATTTCAATAAAATTATTGAACATAAATAACTTCCAAAATTTTCAATCGTTTAATACATAAATAATATAAAGAACGTAAAAACCAGACATTATTTTCTATTCAACAATTAAATACTTGTAAATGGCTTTACGATTTTGAAAGGTCACAAAGTAATTCATTCTTTTTTTCTTTATAACTATTAACAAAATATAAAAATGAATGACTTGTTTATGAAGAAAGCAAAATACATACTGGAAGATTTAATTACATAATTATTTTAAAAAAGGATTAAAAAAATGCTTTATGGTTTTGCATTTTTGAGTGAAATCTAGTAATAGTAAATAGAAAAATAATGTAGAAACGAAAAACAAAAAAATTGTTGCATAATTTTATTAATATAGAGATAATTATTAAAAATTATAGATCTTTAATAAATTAAATCATGTGATCTTTGTAATATTATCAATGATAATAGCAACTATAAGATATGAAGTCATCTCCCTTGAAGACTTTCCCCTTTTTGATCAAAATCAATCTTATCAAACAAATAGGAATTTAAGAAATTCCTAAGTAATTTGTCTCCCTTCTTTTGTCTCTCTAACGCAAGAATCATTTAATATGCAAGAAAATCAACTTCAAGCATTTTTATTAAAAAAACGAAACTTTCAAGCAGCTGTCATGCCAGAAGAAGTTCAATGAACACCTGCTAATCAAACACATTACAAAAGACTCATTGTTTAAGCGAGATGCAATTTTGTACAAATTAGACTAATTGGTAAATGATTACAAAAGTTTTCATGGCTTCAGGAATAATGATAACTATTAATAAGAGATGAATATCTTTATCAAGTAAATTGAACAGTGCCCGGACAAAAGGACTCGCAAACTGGTGATCTGGCTAGAAATTACTTTGCTTCAGGCTAAAATGATTTTTAACTTTAAATGTGCTATCATCAAAAAAGAACTTTATGATGATTATAAATAACTTCATATCAGAATTCCTTCAAACAAAAATGTAAGCGACAAATGACAGCCGTATCAGAAAACTAAATAAAATCCATCAGCAATAAATTCAATTTATAAACAAAATTGCAGAGCACAAAATAAAGATGTGATGTTTAGATGAAGCTGATGAAAAATATAAATGCCAAATTTAAACAGCTAAAAAACTATGAACACTATATTTATATAGCTAAAAATTATGAACGCTATATTTATATAGCTAAAAATTATGAACGCTATATTTATATAGCTAAAAATTATGAATGCTAAGTTTATATAGCTAAAAATTATGAACGCTATATTTATATAGCTAAAAATTATGAACGCTATATTTATATAGCTAAAAATTATGAACGCTGTATTTATATAGCTAAAAATTATGAACGCTATATTTATATAGCTAAAAATTATGAACGCTATATTTATATAGCTAAAAATTATAAATGCTAAGTTTATATAGCTAAAAATTATGAACACTATATTTATATAGCTAAAAATTATGAACGCTATATTTATATAGTTAAAAATTATGAACACTATATTTATATAGCTAAAAATTATGAACACTATATTTATATAGCTAAAAATTATGAACACTATATTTATATAGCTAAAAATTATGAACACTATGTTTATATAGCTAAAAATTATGAACACTATATTTATATAGCTAAAAATTATGAACGCTATATTTATATAGCTAAAAATTATGAACACTATATTTATATAGCTAAAAACTATGAACGCTATTTTTATATAGCTAAAAATTATGAACACTATATTTATATAGCTAAAAATTATGAACGCTATATTTATATAGCTAAAAAATTATGAACGCTATATTTATATAGCTAAAAATTATGAATGCTATATTTATATAGCTAAAAATTATGAATGCTATACAGCTAAAAAATACGAACGCTAAGTTTAAACAGCATAAAATTAACATCAGTCACTAAATACAAATTTCAATTAATATTTAAAACCATTGGTTTTCATTACTTATACAAAAATTGTTTTGCATCTAAAAAATTAGAAAATGTTTGGGTTTCAATTTAGGTTTTCAAATTCATTGGATATATCTCCTAATTAAAAATTGGATATATCTCCTAATTAAAAATTGGATATATCTCCTAATTAAAAATTAAACTGTTTCTTGTATATAAAGTTTTTTCTTTATATATTCCTAAATATTGGTATATTCATTGAGCAAATCATCTCAAGTCCAAGAACAATTTTGCATCATTTTTCTATATTCTCTTTTGCAGCATCAGCAACTAAAATCAAAATCTTTTCCAATTTAAAATGATTCAGTGGCATTCGAATAGGATACTAACTATGGGAAAATGTTAATATTTTGTTTCTTATTTTTAAAAATTTTCTTATCAGTTTGTTCAAGCTGAGATGGGCATCCTACCGAATGCTAAATGTTCACCTACTAACTCAGATATTCCAACCAAGAGATCTTTTTAAGATTTTGACTGTCCCTTAAAGTGCAATTGTTTGAATCTCTCTTGCACTTGGTTAATCAGGTATATTTGCCAAGTAGTTTTTTAAATTCTTTTTTATGAGTCCAGTTGTTCCTATAATAACTGGAATGATAGAGATCTTCCTAAGATTCCAATTTCTTTTCACATCATACATAAGACTTTGGTATTTCGTTATCTTTCAGCTCTGTTTAACCCAGCACCATTGGAGGACACTAACTTCTACTAAGGTTGCTTCTTTCTCTTTCTTGTCCCATATCACTATGTCAGATTTTATGGCTCCGTTTTTTAGGTACGTAGCTGTAGGAATTGAATAGTCATAGTGAATGGTGTATGACTTATTTCCGACTGTTCTGTTGGGTATATGTTCCCAGAACTTGCGCTGCTGCATTCAATATTCAACTTTTTACAGATCGTCCAGTGGAGATATTTACATGCTCCGTTGTGTTGGGTCATGTAATAGCCGTCCCCTAGCAGAACCTTACAATTGGATGTCAGGTGGCTCATGCTCTCTACTTTTGTGTAGCAGAACCTGCACTCGTTTTCATTGCTGAGACCATTCTTAAAAGCATTTGTCATCAAGCCTTGATTTTAGGCAGTCATTATAATCCTCTCCTGATCATAGTGGAGCGATCCTCTTTTTAGCCAGTTTACAAAGCCTTCCTTATCTATATAGTCCTGAGTGAATGTACGCAGAAAATACATGGTATGCTGTTGGTTGGACCATTCTTCCAGTATTTTTGCAATGTAAGTTCTTTGTGTATTTTTGATGACTTTTTGGGGCTATTTCTGTAGCAGACTTGTTTTCTGATTCTGTCTCATTTGTAAGACTTGTCCAAAATGCTTGGCCAGTTTCGTGATGAACATAGTTCTGCTAGCTCTTACCTCACGGTGTTCATGTACTGTTTTGAGATTTGAATTTTGCAAGCTCATCAGATATTGTCTTATTGTAGTTGATGGTCAATCTCTGAGAGACCGATACCTCCTGCTCCTCTGGGCAGATACAGTCTAGACAGACACTGGTTTTGGTATGTTATTTTATTTTGTAAATCTGTATGGGATATTGGATAATATGGTATTTGTTTAACAGCATGTCCACCCTGTTGATGCAAATCTGGTAATTATTTATTTTCATGTTAATATTGAGGAAGGTTTTTAATCTGTTTCATTCAATTGGGAATGGATTTTGAAGATACATTTTGAGAAAGAACAATTCCTGTAGAATTTGGGTAATTGTTCACCATGAAAACAAGTTGCTTATTACAGAAGATATACTTCTCGTTTCTGATGAGAAAAATTGCTCCCAAATCATTCATTGCACAAGAACGTACGATTATTTTATTAATATGAATTAGCATTTTGAGTATAGTCTTATTGCTTTGAAGTAGTGTAATATTGTAAACTGTTTTTTTTTATTTTTTAAGGGAGCGTAACATTCAGGTACCACACACCAGAAAAAGTTGCTCTTTTCGATATTTATTGCCTCTACTCAAGTAAAGGCCATAATATGGATTGATCAAAAGTGTAGAAGATCAACTGTACTATGAAAGATGCAATTTTTCATGTACATAGGGCAACAGTCATAAACTCTTCAAATCAAAGTGCATTTCAATAATGAAAACTTTTTATTTTTATTATTGCATCCTTACACACTGAATTTCCAGCAGAACAAAAAAAAAATGTCTGTTTCATGAATCTATTTTTCAGGGCTTCATTAGTTAAAAAAATAAGATGTTCATAAAAACAAATGATAAATTTATAATTAATTAATTAAAAGATTTCTTGTACTTAAAAAGCATATTGGTAATAAAATTAAATAATCAAATTTTTCAAATTCACAAAATTTGTGAAAAATAGGTTTGCAAAACAATCGTCAAAATAGTGAACATTTTTCATGCCACTGTAGTTTGATCAAATTCCAAATAAAATAGCAGAAATCTATATATGAAACGAAATTTTTTTAATTAAAATAAAAGCTACTTTTTTATTTTTGAAATTGAGGTTTTAGAAGTTTATGACTATGAAAATACATACTAAAATAATTGAACGATTTAAAAAGTAATGATGTGCTTTTTTATGAAAAAATGTCATTTAAGAATGTAACAAAATATAAGTTTTACAGTTAATAAAATGTACTTAAAAAAATGAAGTTGTAAAAATCTCTAACAGAGATTATGACTCTTCTTAAAAAGAACTGTAAAATAATTAAAGATGTTTCATTTTATACAAGCCCTTCAATGAAATATAAAACTACCAACCTTTTCTAGTATTTTAGCTTGATATCTTGATCATTTGAAGAGTTGAGAGGAATAATGACATAAGGTCATGAAAATTGGGGCCTTGTGAAATTTTCGTAACAAACAAAAAAAATTACATGGGATTTCTTGTAAAAATAACTGTTAAATTACTACCATATTTTTTCAGCACATAAGATTCACATTTAAATTGAGAGCAGATTTGTTAAAATATACGAACGTTTTTTTTTAAAGTTTGGGTGAATCATGAGCGACTAGATTTTGACCTGTTAAAAAAATGGCACATAGAGAAGATAATTTAACAGGAGGACACAGGGGAAATAATTAATGTTGACTTTTGAGAAAAGCGTTTTTTACTGTTTTTTTTCTTTCAAATCGAACCTAAATTGAATGAAAGAGTTGTTTTTAATTCTGACTTTGGTTTTATAATTCAGTAATAAAAAAAAAACGGAGTCATTAAATTTAATTATAGCGGTTGATTTATATTGTTATGGCTTTACCATTATTTTAGTATTATTTGTGATTTTGACAGGATAGAGTCATCAAGTACAGAACAAGAACAACAATGGAAGTTTTTTGGGAAGTGTTTCTAAAACATTTCATCTCTTCACATGGTGATGTTAGATGACCTGCTCATTTGCGAGATCTCTTCCCAATATGATCATTTTTCTTTAGGGTTACCTGAAAGCTGGTGTTTATGAATAGCTCAACAATTAAATTGAAGAATTCTATAAATCAATCAATTGCTAAAAAAGGACTTGGGAAAAGAGGTCGTTTGGAGGATATTATTTTTCAAACAAAGAAAAAGGTACTTTTACTTTAGTGATCTAAAATATTTATATAAGTACAAATTGGTTTAGCTTTTTAGTCAGTCAATAAAGTGGGGGAGATTTTATTGACATTCTCTGTATACTTAAGGAGCCATTTATTCAAACTAGAAATGAACACTTGAACTGCGATATGTTGCAAAGAGCAGAAAATGTTTTGCAAATATTTTAGGAAAATGTGTAATATATGCAAAAGAATAGAAAATTTAAAAAAATGGACAGATTTGATGAGATGGAATGAAACAGAATGAAAGCAGAAAAGTAAAAAATGAAATATGTTGTTTGCTTGTGTGAAAAATGAAAACGATTTGGTGCAAAGTGGTCAAATTTGGTTGCAAACATTTGTCAAAATGTTAGAGCTGAAAAAAAATTTCAGTTTTTTCTTTTTAAAATCTGAAAAAATCTCTTTGAAATTGAATACTAATATTTGATCTGTTCGAATCTTATCAAATTATGTGATTAAACAAGACAATCTCTTGAGCTTACCTTCTTCGGCATTGCCTTGGCTGAATCTTTCTTTGCTTCTTCCTGAATACACTTGAATTTATCAACGACGCTTTTGGCTGATCCTTTGGAAGGCATTCCTTCGGTCCAGTCTGTGTCAGCTTCCCTTAAGACATCTGGTCGGTACTGTGGGTCATTCTCGGCAATACCACCTGTGTTGGCACCCGACTGCATACTCGACATGTCATCTCGTGGTGGAGTGAACTCCTTCATTGACCTGGGCGAGGTAGGCGACTTATCATTTTGGTCGCTTTGAATTTGCTTGAACTTTGAAAGCAAATTGCGGGCGGTTCCTTGCTCAGGCAGCCTTTCTTCAAAACGGTCAGCTTCTTTCACTACATCGGGCCGACTAACTGGTTGGTTCTCAAAGATCCCACCCTCAATCTTGATTGGTTGATATTCAAGCCCCTTCTGTGGAGTGTTTTCATAAATCCCACTCTCCGAGTTGCCGGAAGTCATCCCTGGGCGGAGATCGCGTGGTGGGGTGAACTCTTTGCGGCTACGAGGAGAAGGTGACTGAGAACCCCCTCCACTTTCAATCTCTCGAAATTTGGCCAAAAGGTTGCGAGTTTGGCCTTTCTCTGGCAATACCTCAGCAGTTTCGTCTCCTTCTTTGACAACACCTTCAAGGCTAATTGGTTTGCTTTCAACAATGGATGGTTCAAGGGATGTGTTTGCAGGGAGAAGGTCCACGGGTTTCTTGGCGATGTATGGCTGTTCCTCCTGCAGTTTCTTGAACTTGGCCACCAAATTCCGAGCTGTACCTTGGTCTGGAAGAACTTCATCCTCATAATCTTCTTCAGGACGGATAACATTCGGATCGCGTACTGGTTGGCTTTCAAAGATGCCACTCTCAGATTTACCAACATATTCTTCAAATGATGTCCTTGGCTCAGACACATATTCAGATTTTCCAGTTCGGTCGGGGGTCAATTCTCGTTTTCCTACGCTTGATGCCTGTACAGGAGTTGTCTGAATGTCCTTAAATTTCTGCAGAATGTTGGTTGTAGTTCCTTTCTCCGGCAGCCTATCATCGGTCTTCATGTAGCCAGACACAATTTCCTCACTCAATTCATTTGGTTGACTCTCAAAAATTCCAGATTCTGCTTTTCCTTCATAAGTCTCAATCTGAGCTCGTGGCTCTGAAACATACTCTGCCTTTTCATTGAATCGCTCAGGGGTGATTTCGCGTTTTTGAGAGATAGAAGGCTTAGCTGTTTCATCTTGAATCTCCTTAAACCTTGCAGCCAAGTTTCTGGCAGTTCCCTGCTCAGGAAGCTTGTCATCATCTAGGTGCTCACACGCACGTGTAACACCTTCTAAAACTTGAGGTTCGTTTTCAAAGATACCAGCTTCGCTTCTGCTTGCCAATACTCTTCCTCCATGTTCATTTTCTTCACTGAAAAACAAAAAAATATATTCAAATAAAATACAAAGCAAAAGTTAAAACCAAACGTTACTTCTTCAAATTCAGGCTTAAAAATCATTGAATTGTTTATAGTAAATTAAAAAATATTATTATGTAAATGTTTCAAACTAAACACTAGACCCTAACTTGAGGATCAATAAAAATGTGGTTCTTTTTGCAGAAAGACACTCATCAGTTTATATTCTATTTTAAATTTTATAGGAGATATAAAAAAACATTTAAAAAAAAATTTTAATTTGATTTTTCAATTGAATAATGAAAAAAGTTTTTAAAAAATGTTCCAGTTTGTTGAATAAACAAAATAAAATCTTTTTTTCAATGTTCATAATTTTTAATTTAATAACTTTAATGTCCAACTGAAATATGGCAGTTCAAAATAAACTAACAGGAAAACTTATATACTTATGAATAAAAAAATATTAGTACATGCCAAAAATTACAAGAGATAAGTGAGTACAATTTTAATAAAAATAAAATTTACTATTTGAAGTTCATAAACTTTGAACAAAATTTGCATCAACATGTTGTAGATTATCTCCCTTTTTGTTAAACAAAGACAACCTGTTGGCTTGTCATTCAGAGTGTGTGGACTCTGAATAGTAAATTTATTTCACTTTTTATTAAAATTCCACTTTATTTCCCATCAGTTTTTGTGTACATCAAAAATTTTCACTGATAAATACATATAGTCATAAGTGTTACTGTTATCTTATTTTTTACAACCATATTTTACTTAAGCCTCAATAAAACTAAGCACCCAAACTTTAATTATCACTTATTTAGTAAAAAGTAATTAAAGTTTAAAAATGTGAAAATTTCACATTTTTAAAGTAAAAGCAATTTTTCTGTTGAGTTGCAGAAGAGACAAAATTGAGAAAACCTGAGATGGATATATCAAGTGGTACTTTAGAAATAAATACAACACATTCTTATACTAATGTGTATCTGTGTGCCAGGTTATTAACCTACAAATTTGAAATTGGGTAAGAATGATCCACACCTGTAAATTGTCATAAGGTAATTCATATTTATGGCATTTTCTTATAAAAGGTTCCCAAACGGAGTCTGTATAAAAACCCAACATCTTACTGAAGATGCTTACTTGATTTTTTAATGATGTACAAACTGAATATTTTAATTTATTTTTAAGGATATTCAAATTGAATATTTTAATTTATTTTTAAGGATATTCAAACTGAATATTTTAATTTATTTTTAAGGATATTCAAACTGAATATTTTAATTTATCTTTAATACTAGCAGTTCAGCCAGGCTTTGCTCGAGCCCTAGTGTTCATAACTTGCCCTACATGTGAATACACTTATGTAAGATTTCAAATGTTTAGACCAAAAATTGTCTGAGTAATTTCATAGAGACCGCAGAGGTAATTTTTTTATAACTTTGACCCCAATTTTTGGTCTCAAATTAAAATAAAAAGTTTTACCCATGTCCAAATTATCTACATCTAAAATTTCAAGTGTTTAGACCCAAAATTGGCAGAGAAATTTGGTAGAATCGGCAAAGGTCAACTTTGCCTCAAAACTGATTAAAATGCTTGCTGCATGTCTGAATACCTGTTATGTATAAATTTTAAACCTTTAGACCCAAAATTGGCTGAGTAGTTTGCTAGACACTGCAAAGGTAATATCTTTTAAACTTTGACCCCTTGACAGCTCAAATTTCCGACCCAAACTGATTAAAAAGCTTGCATTATCTCTGAATACCCTTTATGTAAAGTTTCAAATGTTTATACCAGAAATTGGCTGAGTAATTTGGTAGAGACCGCATAGGTCAAATATTTTTTTAACGTTGACTCCAATTTTAATCCCTTAACATTTATTTTTTTGGGCTCAAATCAAATTAAAAAGTTTGATCCATGTCCAAGTAACCTACATTTAAAATTTAAAGTGTTTAGACCCGAAATTGGCGGAGGAGTTTGGTAGAATTTTCAAAGGTCAAATTGTTGAACTTTGACCTCTTGACAGCCAAATCTCTGGCCTAAAACTGATTAAGAAGATTTTTCCAAATCTCAATACCCCTTATGTCAAATTTCGAGTCTCTGGACTGAAAATTGACACAGTTATTTGGTATTTGTACACACACACATATTCATTTTTATACTTATACTAGCAGTTCTGTCTGGCTTTGCTCGGGCCCTATGTACTGTTAGTAACTATGTGTTTATGTATATATTAAAAAGTGTGAATATGTATGGCAATGCCTTTTTGTATAATAGGCTTCCTTAACTACCATAGAGAAAACTTGGTAGAGACTGCAAACGTCAATTTTTTTTTTTTTAACTTTGTACCTCTTAACATTTGTTTTGGGCTCAAATTAAATTAAAATGTTTGACCCATGTCCAAGTAACCTATATCTAAAATTTCAAGTGTTTAGACCCAAAATTGGCGGAGGAGTTTGGTAGAGTCTGCAAAGATCAACTCTTTCAACTTTGACCTCTTGCCAGCCAAATTTTCGCTCAAAAACTGATTAAAATTACCTTTATGTAAAATTTCAAATGTTTAGATTCAAAATTGACTTTATAGTTTGCTAGAGAACGCAAAGATAAAATCTTTTGAACTTTGACCCCTTTGGAAGCCAAATTTTCAGCAAAAAAAAAAAAAAAATGATTAAAAAGCTTGTCCTATGTCTGAATACACTTTATGTAAAATTTCAAATGTTTAGACCAAAAATTGGCTGAGTAATTTGGTAGAGACTGCAGAAGTCAATTTTTAAAAAACTTTGACCCCAATTATGACCCCTTAATATTTATTGTTTTGGTATCAAATCAAATTATAAAGTTAGCTCCATGTCCAAGTAACCTACATCTAAAATTTCAAGTGTTTAGACTCAAAATTGACGGAGGAGTTTGGTAGAGTTCTCAAAGGTCAAATCGTTGAACTTTGACCTCTTAACAGCCAAATTTCTGACCAAAAACCGATTAAAAAGATTTTCCCAAATCTCAATACCCCTTATGTCAAATCTTGAGTCTGTAGACAAAAAATTGACAGAGTTATTTGGGAGGGAAGTAGACAGACAGACAGTACACTTTTATAGATATATAGATAAAAATATTCAGTTTGAACATTATCTAATTTATTTTTAATGAGCTTTGATTAAGAGGTAAATAACATAACATTATACAAATTTCAATGAAATGGATCATAATAGGATGACTTAAGTGCACAAAATACACATTTTAAGCCAACAATTTCTAGTTTTTGAATTCTGGAATTTATGTGCTTACTAGGTCTAGCTACACCGAGGAGTTGTAAATGATGAAACGGATGCCTGTAGATATATTACATGTATTCATGAAATATTATTGACAGCTTGTGCCTGAAAATCTTTTCTCTGATCCTTTCTAAATTCCTCATTAGGTTTCAAGTTTTGGACTGAAACTGCCATACTCGTTGTGTACCTTAGTACTTTTAGATTCATCCAAAGCCATCTTCAGGGGTGGGTATAAAGTAAAAAACGTGTATTTTTTAATATTTAGTGATGATTTTAGCAAGAATCGCACAACACTCCAACTAATCACACATTTGCCATTAAAACATCATCAAATTTGTAAAAATACATGTTCTTTACTAGATACTCCTGAAGATGACTTTTGATGGATCTGAATATACACAAAAAGTACAACAAATACATCAACCAGTTCCAGCCTGAAATTTGGAAACTAATAAGGAATTTAGAAAGGGTCAAAGAAAAGATCTGCAGACATAAATTGTCTATAGTATTTAATGAAATATGTTTTAAAGAAAAAGTACATATTTTCCATTCCAGGTTGTTACCAATCACTTCAATAAAACATATTTACTTTAGTCTATAAGGATTTCTTCTTCATTGCAAAAACACCAGAATTAATGGTTTCAGGCTTGATTGAAATATATCTTTGTAAACATTCCTTATTCATTAATTTCCTTTAGTGGGAGGGGGGGTCATGCACATATGCAAACTTAAAAAAATTTAACATGCATTTTAACATTTGTTTATTATTTCACAATTGCTAACAATCTTTCATTGTAAACATTTTTTTTCTATTATGGAGAGTAGATGCATATTCTCTTATATATGTTAATGTGCTTTTTAATGTTGCTTTCTATTGGTGAGGACCTTGATTAACACTTTCTAAAAACAAAAAATATTAGCTCAGTCTACAATAATGTGCTACATAATTATAGTTTCATTTGTGTTTGAGTGGGTGTAGTTCTTTCAATGAATCTGTTCTGGCATTGTGCCATCTTTCCACCGGGCAATACTGGTGCATAAGTCTTGCTAGTATAAGTAGTTTAATGAATGTTGCTACAAACTATGATGATTTCAGATTTATTTCAGATCAATTCTATTGAATTAAATACTAATACTATATAGCAAAAGCTAGAAACCCTCCATCTCCAACAATGGGTAAAATAATTACTTGTGTTGAACTAATTGCAGAAATTATTCTTCATTATTAAATGATGCAAAAGCAAACAATTTTATAACAAAATCAGAGATAAATTTTTTTAAAAAAATTAGCAGAAAATCGACAACAATCTTCACAGCAATCCTATTTGGATTATTTAATGCTGAATACAAAAGTTATTTTGGTGAAAGTTTTTACACTTGGAGCCATTAATCTCTAAATGGTGCAAATTGGTGTGTATCCAAGTTTCACATCACACACAGGAAGAATTTTATGTAATTTCTAAATTAAATGAAATCATATGGAAATCTGACAAAATGCACCTGAGAGTAATAGCAATTAAGGGGTGACTCCTCCTCACTTTCAAACTGGATAATCATTAATGGGTATAGTTTTACACTATACTTAGACTTACATAAGTAGGGGAATATTCTTACCAAATTTCAAATTCATTTATTTTGCAGTCCAAAAGCAATTCAGCTGGCAGACACATCATATTAATATATGTTGCTACTTAATTTATTTCTTAAATTCTTTATTAAATTGCAAACAATAATATATTAGTACTTATCTAAAAACTAATGTGCATTAATATATCAATTTTTATGACACTTTGCTGTCTAATTAAAACAGGGATCTCAAACATGTTGCTAACAACTGCTATTTTTGCAACCTCATTTTCATGAAATACTTTCAAAATTTAATAAATTTGTTGTTGCTTGTTTCTTCCATATTTTTACATTAACAATATTGAATTTTATTCAAATGCAAACAATCAATTTTAAGATCAGCAGAATCTGTTCTTGTTTCTTTCCAGAGAAGGGAAGAACCCCTACCACTTCTTGATCTATGAATGTGATACAAACTAATGTTTCTACCAATGTGCAACAACCCCATCTGCCCTTCCTAGAGTTCATGTCATTTACATTGATATTGCATGATTATGGCCTGCACCATAGAATTCAGTTTGAGACCCCTGAACTTGATTAATCAAAATAAAAATTGAACAATAAAAAAAAAAAATCATTGGCATCAACAAGAAAAATTAAAACAAATGCAAAACTTACTAAGGAACATACAGAGTGTATGTGTGTGTGTGTGTGTGTGTGTGTGTATTGATAGCTATAGCATTTTAAAATAACTAATAAAAGTGGGTTCATTTAAGTCAATCGACCTTCTAGGAAAATCTTTCAACTACTCTTCAGAAAAGTAGTGTTGGACGATCATTTTTGTATTGATGATCCTTTGGCACTCTTTCACTTTTTCATTCAAAAATTTTGAAGGCAATTTACATTTTCTGTCAACAACCATTTCGATGTAAACAAGAATTTGTTTATTCTCAAAATCATTTATGGATTTCATTCGATTCTAACATTAATTTTCTGGTAATTTTGGTTGAAAGGTCTTTGACAATCTACAAAAATGAACCCACTTTTATCAACTACATACATATGTGTGAAGACAAAAGGAAAAATAAGTTAAACACAGGAATGAGAGATTTACTGGTTTCATTCAAATCCCCAAACGTCTTCAGAAATTTTGTGTTTAATTTCTTTTTACTTTTGTCTTTTTCATACATTTCGTCTTGACAGCATTTCATTTTATGATATACTGTATATCATATTCTCATACATATAAAAAATGAAAACAAAATCCAAAGCTTTATCTAAAAGACTAAAGCATTTATGAGAATAGCAGTCATCCATAATGAACTAGCAAAGCTGTTATTAATCATCTGAAATCTAAATTGAAAATCAGACTTTCAAGGTTTAATACAATTGTTTGACAACACATGGTTATTTTTATGTTGAGAAATATTTAGAAGAAAAAAAATATTATATATTGTAGAAGCTACGTTATAAATATCATAGGTCGTCTTGAAGGTGTCAAATATTAGGAATATTGAAATTTTTAAAGTATTGCATTTTTCAAAGAACATTGTAAATGTGATGAAGTGTTGAGAGGATGTGTCAGAATTGCAAACATTACAAATATGCTTTGGTTAGGTAAAGTTTTGGTTTTTTTTCCCCCTTTAGGGACAAACTTCTTTCAGAAAACCAAAGACTGCACATGGTTTGAATCTACTATGTATGAAACCAATGAAGCTTAAGTTTAATCATGAGAGAAAGGCTCCAGGGTTTTAAAACAACTTTTAAAATGATTTGAGGTTTTTATTTTTTATTAAAATATTACAAAATGAAATGAAAATATGTTGAAATATTGACAAATCTTATACAAAGTTCATATGAATGTAAAATGTTCCATTAATTGGTCGAATTTTTACATTTTCTTTGGAGCTTGCTTTGTGGTCTATTTTCAAGGACTTAACTCACCAACATATTTTCTGCATTTTGGCTTGTGGTCCTAACAAGTATAGCAAACTCTTTTGAACATTATTAGATGTTGGCAATTGTAAATAGATCCCAATAACAGCTGAAGTTTCTGGGTACCAAAAATGTGGTTTTGCTACTGCATGGTTGGTGGTATCAAAGATTTAGGTTTTATCCTGATAGAAACTACTTTCTTGGACCGTCTATGCAAATTTTTTTCTATTCGTACAAAAACTAGTATTAATATGACAAAATTTCTAAAAATAAACACAAATCTTTTAAATCACCCCTTTTTTTAAACTAAGAATCAAGAATAAGGAATTAATTCTGATAATTCCAAAAGTATTCTTTCAGTTTTTGGCATTGTGTGGCATTGATGAAGAGTTGAAAATGAAACAAGTGTGTGCAATCGAAATAGATTTTCAAATTCAATGAAAGAATTTTTATTTTCTATCTTTTTGTTCTGTAACCATCTTTTTTCTATCATTTTTTTTCTTTGCAACTATGACAGCAATAATAATTGCTTTTGATAAATTTTTTTAAGGTGTTGTGGCAATAAATATGGGAATCACAAGTTTCTCTTTTGTTAGCGTCTGAATCAAGACTGAGTAAATGCAGAATGACGGTATCCAACTGAAAATGAGATTGCTTTTTTGTATTTTAATAGAAGTTTATTCTATTTAGAAAAGTCAGCAGAAGGTTTGATAGACGAGGAAGATAAACATGTACAAAAATATCTTTTTTTTTTAAAGTATACATTTACAGTGCGAAGGACAAGGTACAAGTTAGCCCTGGGGATGGGATAACACTTTTCTAATCACATGCCATGGATTTGTATTAGATTTCACACTGACTACAGAAGATGAGGATGGCATATGCTAAGCATTTCAAAGTTTGAAAGAGATGACTACGAGACATGTGAACTTCTTCCCACTGATGGATGAAGTGTGTAGACAAACCTGATAAGAAATGTGTCGCGATTGAATTCCCTTCTCATAGCCATTCTGTAAAAACCACGATTAAAAAAATAATAATAAAGGCAAGTTATAAAACAAATCCATCATTGAAATACTTGTGGCAGAAGTAGACAAAAGAGAAACAAGTCCTCTCAATAATAAACTTTAAAAGATTAAAAAAAAACAACCCATCTCCCAATTAACTTTCAGTTAATTTTTTTATGCACTTGAAATTTATTGGCCAAAAAAAATATATTTCCTACAAATATTTTTTTCTAATACAAGAATATATTTTTAGACCAAATTACCTAATGAGGTTAAAAATAGCACAAGTGTTAAAAAAAATGCTTTTCTTTATAATAATCTAATGTACTACGAAGAAACTAAAATTATGGCAATATTTAATCATTGATGTCTGTTAAAATTTCACAAAATTCAGGGATATTGAAATTTTCATGACAATTCTCATCTCCGTTTTACTTCTTTTATGCATAAAATGAAATAATAGCTCACACCTAACACCTATGTTTAAAAATTCATCAGTTAATTCATGCAGGAGTGAATCTTGTATACACGAATATATAAACTTTATATAAAGATAAGCATTACATTTTAATAAGATATTGTTTCAAATGAAATCTATCGTAGAGCATATATGTACGTGAGATATTCCTAAAGCAATGCCACCTATTTTGTTTTATTTTGCCTGAATGAATCAGAGGGAATTGAAAATTGCATTATTATAATGACTAAACTTATGCATTCATGACCTGAAAGTTTCATTTCTCTGTTGCAGATATTGATGGTGTGAAACTCCTGTCAGAAACAGATGCGTCATTGAATTATTAATGCCGAAAAAATTGAACAAATTAACATTCACTGGTGCCTGTTGAATATTTATGAAGCTGATGCAGTTGATGTCAATGCAATTAGGAGATGAGTTCATCGATTTCAGAGTGGCAATGGATGTGAGTGACAAAGTGCACTCTAGATTTTTACGACCAAGGCATCAAAAGAGTTTGACAAAAGTGTATTGTGAATGGTGGTGACTATGTAGAAAAATAAATTCTTGAACACAAAAAGTCTCTTGTTTTAATGGTACCACTCCAGTTTTTTTAGCTCTTCAACAATTTAGTTTTTGAGCTAAAAAATATGAGCTCTTACTTTTTAAAATAAGTATTAAGTTTAAAATAAAACAATAATTCATCAACAAAATCTTCAAAAATGTTAGAGTTTTGCTTACAAACAGATACCAAATCTCCATTGTAATCAGCAGATTTACTGTGAAACTAATGATGTTTGAATTTCACAGCTCTTAATCTCGAAAAAACATATTAAAGAAAATTTTCTTTTAAGAAGTGAATGAAAAAGAAAGTGAATGTTAAAATACTTTGAATATGATCGCATGCCATTTTATAAAAATCTTATAAAATATTTCTATAATTAGTCAAGTTAAAAGATTTTTTTCAAGACTTGAAATGAGAGAACACTCAGTTTCATAGGAAATAATCTGATTGTATAATCTATTTTAAACCCGATTGTTGCCATTCAAGTTGTGGAAATATTTAACAAACATAGCTAGTCCTTTTGGAACTTGTGGAATGTAGCCTGTTGTTACTTATTGCAAAGGGACTAAAAAAAAAAAAAAAAAAATGTAGATTTTAATAAAGATGCAACCAGAGTGTTTATATTTGATATTTCTAATCTTAAAACAAACTAGTTGATTCACTAAAAAAGTTTTGAATTACTTCATTTTTTGAATGAAAATTTTTTTTTTATCCAGCACTGGTTTAAGAGTTACTGATGTGGACTGGATTTCACATATCGAATTAAAATTTTAGAATTATCAAGTCACTTTCTCATGGGAAAACTATATTGGTGGAGTAATTAGTCTTGGAGAAGAAAAACTGTAAAATAGCATTCACAGAGAATCAAAAAAGCCAGTTATCCAGGTTGAATAAAATTGTAAAGTAATTGTTTTAAGTAATAATAATTCTGATCTCAAATCAACCTGGGAAAAGATGGGCAGTATTAGGTTAGCTATGCCTAATGAGGGAGGAAAATCAGAAATGCAATTTTTTTTTCCAACTAAAATTCAGATCTTTACATAAAGATCTGAATTTTAATAAATCATAAAATAAAAAAAAAAAACAAAGCAAATATAAATTTATGATTAACTACTATTTTTAAATCATAAAATACTACTAATACTAATAATTATAAGAAGAAAAAGAAATATAAGCAAAGTTAGTTTTATTCTGATTGAGAAGGAATGATAAGACCACATAAAATTATAAAGACTTAACTTTCGTACTCATGCATTTAACAAACCAGATGTAACTTGCCGTTCAGCTCGGATTTCTCCGGAACATAACATCAACAGCTTGGGTTTAGCTGCTGCCTGACGTAACATGGCGATCAGCTAATCACAACGCAGTGCGCCGTGTTTCAATTTGACGCATGTGTACGTGCGCCAAGCAGCAGTCGAGAATGCTGATACCAATTGGAAGAGAGGAAAAAAGAAACAATTTGATCGTTTCTTGCTTAAAATTCAAGAAACACTGGCGCTTCAAAAAACGCTGACATGAACTTGACCACCATAGCTAACCAGCTCCAGACCCTGGAGACTGTGATATAGTTTTGTCAGCACAGGAAATTGATGACAGAGTTGATCAAGTGCTCAACCTGTGGCCAGGAATGCCAAGTATGCAAGCCTCATGAACGGGTACGGCTGCAGATGCAGCAACGTAAAATGTCGCCGTTGGGCAACTATTAGAACAAAGACCTTCTTTGCCAAATAGTGGCTAAGGATCGCCTGCATTCTGAAAATTATGTGTGGGTGTTTGAGATATCGACTACAAAATAACCTCCAACGTGAATGTTTATTTGCGCTCATGCCACACAATTGTTGATGGGAAGAATTTCCTGCGAGACATTTGGCGGGATTACTTTCTCAGGAATCTCTGGCAGATAGGAGGCCTAGGTCATATGGTTGAGATCGAAGAGTCCATCTTCAACAGCCAAAAACATAATGTCGACTTCTGACACTGGTTTGGGTCTGCGGTGGATACGACCCCACCGATAAGGAGGGTTTCTTGGTGAGCATATAAAATAGAAATGCTGAAACCCAGAGCTTCCTATCACGTCCGCTATCTCATCTCCGCCCACTTCGTCATCTGATGCTTCTCAAAAGTTTGAGGAAAATACATCCTCCTGAGAAAAATGTTCCTGGCATAAAAAAAAAAAAATTCCAACTACTCGCAGGGATTCGGCAAAAAGAAATTACCATTTTTTTTTTTTTACATAAATACTTGCAAAAAAAATTCCAATAAAAAAAATGTTTCACTTTTTCTAAACTATAAAAAATAATTAAAAAATAAAAGTTACTAGTTTTAAAATTGCTTAAAATTTATTTGACAAAAAAAAAGAAAAGAAAAGACATTTTCTACAAAAATTTAATAAAAATATAAATGAAATTAGAGTCGAATGCAGAGTTACGTCTGGTTCGGTAAATGCATAAAAACCTTATGTCTACTATTTGTATTTTAAATTTCCTAAAAATCTTAACAGTTGCTTAAAAAACAAAAGATTTAAATAAAACAAATATTTAATTGCAATGGATAATCTATTAAAACCCCCTTGTTTCTACTATCCATGTTCCAAATTACATAAAAATCTGTCTTATAATTAATTAATCTTTATTATAACCAGTTTTATATACTAGCTATAACTATCCAACGTTGTCTAGGATGCAATAAAGCCATTTAATTTTTCCACATTTTCTACATTTTTAAACTTATGCAAAAAAAGAATTTTGGTACTTTTGCAATTACCAACCCAGATTTCTATAATTAATATATTTATTTATTTTTTTTTTTTAGTGTAAGTTGGGAAATCTTTCTTTCTTACCTTAGGATGTATGCATCTCATACAGAAATGGACAAAATGCTTAAAATAGAAGTAAAAACAGAGTTATTTCCCTTTCCATTAAACTAAAAATAGAATGGAACAGCATAGTTTGTACACTCAAATTAAGATACAAAGCTTAAAAGTCTCCTGCCTTCCCATGCTTTTATTTTATTCTTGTTATTAGATTTGCGCATTGTTTTAAGTACCAGGCCATTGATACAATTTATGTGGTGACTGCTACCATCTCTATAAAACTAATAAGAATAACAGAAATGATTTAATTCCCCTGGATAGAAACAAAAATTAAAATTGCCTCTATCTATAAAAATTTCTCCTTCATTAATTGAAGACATAAAAGAGGATGTATAGTATCAGAACAAATACTACACTTTGTTCCTAGCAAAACTTTGAGAGAACAATCCACATAACAGATATGTCATTGCTGTCCTCCTTCATATGTGGACATTGTTCCAGTATTCAGCGGTATTCAGAATGGTTCTCATCTTGGGGAGGCCTCATGTTTTGACAAGCTTCTGGGCTTGACCTTTACTCCTGATCTTAAATGGAACACGTACATTAAATCCGTTGCCAAGGCTGCTGGAAAAATCGTGGGATCCTTCTATCGATCCAGTAGATATCTCACTGCTGATGCAATTCTCTATCTATATAAGAGCCAGGTACGTCCAAGGATGGAGTACTGTTGCCACATTTGGGCAGGAGCTGCTAGAAAGGACTTATCCTGCCTTGATAGAGTTCAAAATAGACTTTGTAGCCTCGTAGGGGATGTCCTTTTCTCTTCCCTGCAACCTCTTTCCCACAGAAGAGATGTAGCGAGTTTGTCTCTGCTTTATCGTTATTTTCATGGCAAGTGCCCGGCTGAGCTCCAATCTATGGTTCCCCTGCTCGCCAAACTTTCACAAGAAACACACGTCTAGCAGAAAACACTATCACTAATTTTACTCACTCTTTATCTGTGCCTAAACCTAAACGTAGATTCCATGAACAAAGCTTCTTTCTTAGAACTGCACGCCTGTGGAATTGTCTTCCGTTTTCCTGCTTTCCAGCTGACTACAGTATGGTTTTTATGAGCCGTTCCATATAAGTTAACAAATTTACCGAATTTCCATTACTAACGATTACTATATTGTCCAATTTCTACTGTACACTCTTTAACTGTTATCCTCGAGTGGCCTCTTGACCTTGATAAGTGGCGATGCCTATGTAAAAAAAAAAAGAAGTTTATCAACGCTGTTTCTCAATCCTTGAGAAGCAGCGTTGATAAACTCTGAAATAATAAGAGGCCACAAAAGAAAATAGAAACTACTCACTTCACAACTGGAGAAGTTATCTCTTCGCATGTCACCTTGCTAGTCTCAATGGTTTCTGTAGCACAGCCATCTGCAGCTGAAAGAAAAATGTTTTAAAAAGTTAAAATTATTTTTTAAATTAAATTCTGTCAAACAATAAAAAAATAAAATATTAACTCTCTAATAAAGACCCCCTCCCCCCATTCACTAAGAAAACAAACAAACAAAACTACACATTTTTTTTTTTATTATTTGGATTCATCGGACTACTATTCTCATCTTGAGTGTGATTTTCACAACGTTTAGGTCGATGTAACATCTGGCCTTCTTCATGTGTATCTTGTCGAACTTGGGAATGTTTCTGTAAAACTCAGAAATTTGGGCAAAATTTCGAGCGGAACCCTTATTTACTTAACGGGGGGGGAGGGGGTAGCATGCTCTTGTTCCGTCAGCCATGACTGGATAGAGGTGCTAAGTAATTCGCAATTGTATTTTTTGGTCGCCCACACTGAGAGTTGAAGGATCCATGGGGCAGTGGTTAGAGTACTTGGAAAAATCAATTATAAAAAGTGATATTCTCCGGAAGGTTCAATCCTTAATGTAAGCAACCAAAAAAAAATACAATTGCGAATTACTTAGGACCTTTATCCAGTCATGGCTGACGAAACAAGAGCATGCTAACCCCGTGAAAGAAAAAAAAAAGGTTCCACTCGAAATTCCGTCTAAATTCCTGAGTACGACAAGATACACCTGAAGAAGGTCGGAAGTTACATCGACCAAAATGTTGTGAGAATTCCCAAGATGAGAACAGTAGTCCGCTGAATAAAATCATATGCAGAACCAATCCTCATCTCAAAAATTCAGAAAGGTCACATTTTTATTAACAATATATGCTTTTCTGAAATAGGGACAAATTCAAAAACATTTTACTACTAAAACAAAAAATCAATTTATTTTTTGTGATGAACATCTGACAAAATCGTGGAGTTTCATTTACGCAGAATAAGGCATAGGAGATTATAATCCGAAAGTCTTGGATTTGTTTTGGCAATTTTGGGTGGCTGAGATCTCTACACTGATGCTACGAAAACCCTAACCCACCCCTCAAAAAGCCAATATTATTTTGTACTCCTTGGCATGCCTATAATTATATCTTTGCTTAATATATATTTTTAAATCTATTTATTATAAGAAAATTGGATAAAAATATTCAATAAATTTTGAAAGTTAACATGAATGGATGCATTTCTTAACATGCATCTGTTCAGTGCGCATATTTTTAAAGATGAAACTAATTTCAAACTGAAACATGACAGACTGATTGCTAAACATCAATGAGAAAAAAGAAGAAAGTGAATTTTTTTTAATGCATCAAAAAGCATCTCATGTTGGGATTTCACCTAATTATGTAATTTTACAAATATATCGCAAGAGAAATTAACATGACAGCAAAGGGGGGGGGAGAGCACAAAACAACTAATGAAATTGAAATACTTTTCTTTAACATATTTCAGATAGAGAGAGAAAGAGAGAGATGTGTTGTTGCAACTGAAGTATTTTAAAGAGCTTTTAATATGGCCACAACCTCCCATTTGAAAGTGCAAATATTTCAGATTTACATTTATCTTGATCCATATTCATTGGGCACCAATTAAGCAAGATTATTTGAATTTCAATTTCTTATTAAGACTCCTTAAGCGTTAAATTTGAATGATTTCTAGAATCAAAATCATTTTTTTAATCAAAATTATAATACAAATTCTTTCTAGACATAAGGTTTAATAGAATTACATCTTGATTTTAATCTTTGCAACGAAACGTGTTTTAAAACAGTTTGGTTTTAGGGGAGAGGCCAGATTAATACACATAACATGAAAAAATGAGATAATTGGATAGTTACATTTCATTTTTTTTCAACTTGAATTTTTAAGGACATTATTGATACACCGATGTTTGGATTAGCAGTAAAATTACAGTACTTACTTATTATTGCTATTGCATATAATGTTAATATATATATATATATAACATTTTCATTCCTTTTTATTAATAAGTCATCTATATATATAACAGATGTCCAGCAAAGGCTTTTTTCACCAGGCTTCTCAGGAAGGGGGGGGGTTTACTATTTCTTAGAACTTTTTATATACTCCCTAGATCATAATATCTATGATTTGCGAAGGGACGTCGTGTCTAGATTTATTTTCATCAACTTTTGTAAAATTTGTGCTATTCCTTCCTCTCACGCGTTTGTTAGTGTTTTTTGTATAAAAGTGAAACTAAATTGAAAGCAAAGTCAGCTTCTTGGCCTTTTGTGCCGGGATGTCCAGAAAGCAATCAGCTTTGATTAATGTTGGGGAAACCCCTCATATCAGAAAATTGCTATTCATTTGGACACTCCTTTTTTATGGGGAGTTGGTTTTCGCCAACATTGTGGGGAAAAAAATAAATGAAACGGCGGAAAGCTGAACTGGCCTCCAGCAAACGTTCGTTTCTGCAAGTCAACTTTTTGATTGACATCGCTAAGTTTGAATGCTTTCCACTTCCTATGGCTTCATAGCGTAGCGGTAAAAGTTCACGCTTTCTTTTACTTTCTTTTCCACTTTCGTGTCATGGGTTCGAACCTGCCTGCCTACTAACACATTTTTTTTTTTTGTGCTCAACACACAACTTCAAACACCCGGGCAATGCCAGGTACTCCTGCTAGTCTATAATATAAAAGGCAAAGTGAGCGTGCGCATTTGTGTGTCCACGAAAGGCTTTTTGGCTGGAGGTTCTCGCATCAGATTCAGAGAGAAGTTTTCTTATACTTCCTAGATCATAATATTTCAGATTCACAAACGGACATCATCTCTATCTTTTTCTTTTTGATCAAGTTTTAAAAAATTCCCTCGTTTCAAGTGTTTGCCTTTTTTCGTATAAATAAAGCAAAATTAATTAAATGCAAACACCTGGCCTTCCGACCGGGTAGTATCTGTTCTGTAATTGGTCTTTGGTCAATGTAGGGGAAACCCTTCATACTGAGACGATTACTATTTATTTGGATACTGCCAGAGTGCCCTCTTTTTTTAGGGGAGTTGGTTTTCCTCCACATTAAAAATGACTTTATGTCTAATTTGCTTTCGTGGGGAAGCAAATAAATACCACGACAGAAAGCGGAAAGCTAAACTGGCCCTTGGCCAGGTTTAAAAGCAACTTTCAGTTCTCTACTGACTCCTATGATTCTTAGATCAATTACCAACTCCTTGATTTCATCATCCTATTTGGCCTAATGGTTAGCGAAGAAGACTAATTACCCTAGGTTTTCGAGTTAGATCCTACTTTATTTTATTTTTTTTTAATTCGTCCTTGTGCCAATATCCTCCACCCGAGTAAAAGTTAATTATCAACTCATTTAGTTCACTATCCTCTTTTTTTCACATTCTTTTCCTCCTTCACAGTACGGGTTTGAGCCTGCCTGCCTACTACCACTTTTTTTTTTTTTTTTTTTTGCTCAACACACGCCTCCAAACATCTGGGAAACGCCAGGCACCCCTGCTAGTCATCTATGAAAGCTAAGAGCCATTCCTGAGATTACTGAGATGAATAGTCTTGATGATGATGAGGATGATAAGAGGATTGAAAATATCGAATGGAATAAATATTTGAACACTTATGAGGACAGTTTAAAACAAGTGTTTGACGTTGTATTAAAAAATGACTGTTGTAGACTGCAAAGAAGCAATCCTGTGGCAATCCATTAGGGAGGTTTATCACACATTCCAATAAATATTTAAAGGAAATATGTGACAGAATGTTACTTTCCTATAAACTTAATTTCCTTCCTAAATGCTCACACCAATTACTTTCCATCCCTTTAACTATTGCCTTCTTTTTCCTTCTTTGCTTTAGATCCTCCACTACCTAAAGCCTGCTGTAGAATATCTCATAACAATCTCTACAACACTGACAAAATTGGTATCGTTAGAAAGATCGATCTCTCAGATCTCCACAAACATCCACACCACCAACAACATTCTTCTTCCTTACTTCCATTTTTTACTCAACCGCCTTTCTCTACATTCTTAGTCACCACCAAATTTCTTGCACCCATTATTTTAATCACACACCCAACATCCTAGCCACCTTGAATATTTTACCGCAGTTTCATGGTATCACTAATCACCAGAGGTTGTTTATAACTGGTTATCTTATATATATATTATATATATATATATATATATATATATATAAAAAAGGGAAAAATGTGTGTGTATGTCTTGCAAACATTTTCGAGATCGGTATCATTTTCAAGCTTGATCCTTCAGATGACAAATATCGAAAAATTGGCCAAAAACATTAATTCTTTCACCCTAAACTGGGCAGTTTTGTGGAAGGAAGGGTTGCTTTTTCTGACAACATTTTAGCAAGTCATCGTCACCGTTGGATTGACTTCGCTTACTTTCAACACTCGACTTCCAGTTTGACGATAGAGACATCGGCAAAGACGCCACTTTTTTTTTCTCCTTTGCGTTACGGGTTCGAGCCTGCTTGCCTACTACCACTTTTTTTTCTTTTTGAAACACCGCTGTTCACCCATATTGCCTATTGCTTTGATTCAACTACTTTTTTTTTTTTGAGCTTCATTACACCTGGGCAATGCAGGGTACCCCTGCTAGTCTATTATATAAAAGGCAAAATGTGTGTTAGTATGTGTGCGTGTGTCTGCTTGTATGTCTCCCAAAAACTTTTGACACACACACAACGAACACTGACAAAATTGGTATCGTTAGAAAGAGCGATCTCTCAGATCGAAAAATTGGCTAGATAAAACTAGTTTATAACCCTGAGGCAGGTGAGGGGGAAAATTAATATTTAAAATGAAAGGGAGATATCTAAAGTTCATTTTTTAGAAAAGATTTGATTTGAGAAATTATGCGTCATGTAAAAAAGATTTTGTTAATCTTTTAGTAATTGTAAATGTGTTAATATTGTCATCTGTGTATGTTTATGTGTGTGCATGTTTATGGATGTATGTATATGTGTGTGCATGTATATGTGTGTGTATGTTTATGGATGTATGTATATGTGTGAATGTGACACTAATGTTTCATGTTAAATTATAAAACTCGGATAACATCTATGTCAATCTGTAAAATTAATTACTGGTCTTAATTTGAAGACATTTTTTCACAGAATTGTGGAATGTTTAAAAGGAGTAAAAAATAGTCTATTTTCAAACTATATAGCTTATAATGAAAAAAAAAAAAAAAAAAAAAAAAAATGAAAAGGTCATTTAAGAGGATTAGAAACCTTCGAAGGTTTAGAAGGTCTGAGTAAATTTAAATTCTCTGAGAATTGGAAAGGAATGTTGATACAACAAGACCCGTTTTAAATTTCTCAACATTTTTAAAAAATATGATATCTCGTCTTGGAGAGAAAAATGTCACAAACTGTAGAAGAAATTGCAAACAATATGCTTTAAAGAACAGCCTGACATTTATGTGAGAGTCAGAATAAGAAATTTGAGGAGACTGGAAGATGGAGGAGGGTAGATACACAGCAGGGAGAAAGTTGACACTAAGAAGTCTACAAGGTTTGGTTCTAAAGAGGCAGACATTTAAAAATATGATGACTAAGAATAATAATGAATGCGTTAAGAAAAATAAAATGTTAAAGAAACCGGAGAAAGACTACAGGTTCACAAGAATAAGTGTATAAGCATAAATCTTAAGTTTATTATTAAAAAAATAGTTTGATTCAAAAATGTTTAAAAAAAAGATTCAGAATAAAACTGAATATAAAAATGATAGAGAAACATGAAATATTAGTGATAGAAAAAAAAGATGAAACAATTATATTTTAAAACTGGGATTCATTAAGGATTTATAAATTTGGGAGAATTATATCAAGTCACCTTTTTTAATGTTTTGATTAAGCATCAAATTATAGAATTTTTTTTTAAAAACTAACTAAACTTAGCAAAGGTTTCATTTTTAATTTAACAGAAGTAAAACTTCCCAAAGACTTGTTCCTCACTCTGTAAAATATTTAAATTATTTTAATATCATAGGATTACTTTATTTATCGAGAATAATTTTGAATTACTGGGTCAATTTTTCGTTATGTAAGTTTAACATAAAATGGTCATATTGTTAAAAATTTTAAAATAAGGGAGAGGGATTTTTGTATTAAACTTAGAAAATTTTAATCTACTAAAAATTGAACGACTAAAATTTTTTTTCTTAATATGAAAAATGAAAATTTAGTACCTAATTGATAATCCAACGATTAAAAAATAAACCAAGAAAATTTGAAAAAATATTAAAAAAAAAAAAAAAAAAAAGTTTGAGATATTTTGTTTTATGGTATATCAACATTTTTATAGTCATTTTGTGTCATGTGATTTATAAGTCATTTCATAAGTTGGGGAAAGTTATTTAATTATATTTTGGGCTTTTTTTTTTTTTTTTTTTTTTTTTTTTTTACTAAAAAAGTCACCACTTATCAAAGCTCAAAAGCCACTCAAGAATTAAAGAGTTTGTCAGATGAACGGTGAAACATTGTGATGATAATGATGGTGGAAATTGGTCAGAATTTGATTATTTAAGAGGACTCAACAAAAATGAAAAACGGTAATATTGTAGTCAGCTAGAAAGCAGCCCTGTGGTACTAGGTTCCACTGATGAACACTTTTAGGAAATAAATGTTACTCCTGGGAGTTTTGTTTAGTTTTAAGCATGGAGAGAAAGGGAAATTATTGACAGTTTTTGTTGCGAATATTTTACAAGAGAAGAGGACCCAGGGAGGAGAATAAACAAACATTGCTCACTAGATTTCAAAGTCGATTTTGTACTCTATTGAGGCAGGAAAGGGTGCTCTGAGCAGCAACTCCCCAGATTTGGCAAGGGCGTAAACTGATTTATTTTTTCAGGTAGCATGGTGAGGTTTGATATGTAATAATATTTATTGAAGATATTCTTATTTTTTATACAGATAGTGAGTAGTTGATTACTAAGGTGTATCTTCCTGTTTGACTATGTGCATGTTAGATATGCATGTTTGATTCTGAATGATTAATACGGTTTTCTCTTTGATCAAATAACAGTTTCACGTTTTTTTTTTTGCCCAATTGTTAATCGATAATCACATAATTTATTGTTTGCCATTTTCTTTTCATACATAGTATGATATTAGTTTTGTAGTCTATAAATAGGAGTTGTAGAATTGTTATTTTAATGATTCTTTTGCAAATATGTCAACCTTTTGATTTCATTCAATGCCACATGGTTTAGAAATCAGGCCAAAATTCCAGACAGTGACAGAAATCTTTATTATTTCTAGTGTCATTTTTATCACTTGTAATTCAACTAAGTAGAAAAATTATCTTGAAATCTGATTTGTTTGCTGTTGGCTTTGTGACATGTTTTTGATACATTTGTATTAAGAGTTGTACGATCACATCATTTGTTGTAAATTTACTTTGGCTGATGAATTTGTTATTTTCATTTTTTGTTGGACCCACGTGTGATTTGCAGATTGAACTGGAAGCATTCTTGCATCAGTGACTCTTTGATGTAGAGTTCAAATGTTAGCCTCTGCATCTGTATCATCCTCAACTTTTAGAAATTCATTTCCAAAATCTGTCGCAGGGTTTTTATTCAGCCTCTATTCTTTCAAATCTTATTATATACTAGCTGTACCCGGCCACGCGTTGCTGTGGCTCAGTTTGTTAAAATGGAACACATGTGGAAGTAGAGAAAAGTTTGATTCTTTTTTTCAAGAGAATGTACAAATTATTTTTTTTTTTAACAGATGTTAAGAAAATAAACAGAAAAATACTTCCATCATTAATTATGCAAAAAAATAAATCAAATGTTGATTTAGTGTTTCAATATGCTTATAAATTACAATAAAACTTGCTGAGTATGCACTGTTTTACGGTTGTTGTAAAAATGGAACGGAAACTTAAATTTCGCTTCATTTTAATCTTTCTTAATTTTTTAATTGTGCCCCCCCCCCAAAAAAAACGAATATAATCAAAACAGTAACATTCAACAATTGTACTTTATGTATATAAAACACAAAATGGGTGTTTGTATTACTGTACACATAGATTCGAAAAAGTTGTCAAAAAAACAAATATATAACAAATAAATGTTATCAAAGGCAAGATAAGTTACTTTTCTGCCAAACTGGATATATTTTTTGTGTTTTTATTGAATGTAACATATTTATTCAGCTCGAAAAACATACAGTGTTTACCGATGTATTCGAAAATTCAAGATGGCGTTTCACACCCTCTTTAACACCGTAAGTATGGAAAAAGGTGTTATAAATAAAAAACTATACAAAATACTATTAAAAACCCGCCGAATATATGTCAACCTATGTCACGGTAACATATATTGAGCGAGTTTTTAACAGTATTTTATCCGGTTTTTTATTTATAACATCTTTTCCCACACTTACCGTGTTAAAGAGAGAATCAGACGCCATCTTGAATGTTCCAATACATCGGTAAACACTGTATGGTTTTCGAGCTGAATAAACATGTTACATTGAATAAAAACACAAAAAATATATCCAGTTTGGTAGAAAAGTAACTTATCTTGCCTTTGATAACATTTATTTGTTATATATTTCTTTTTGGACAACTTTTTCGAATTTATGTGTACAGTAATACAAACCCCACAAAATATTTATTAAAAGAAAAAATTAAAAAAAAAAAAAGTTAATAGCGAAAGGGAAATAATTCCATTTTTAAACGAAAAAGTCAGTTTACCTAACTTACTGTATTAATGCTATTTTTTTTAAGCAAGGAAAAAAAAAGGTAAATATCCAGATACGCTACTACAGAACACCGACCACTCGAATTTGTTTTTTATAGGTAATTTGAGGTCGCTGACAACGAATCTGATAGTCAAACTTGGGGCAAATTTACCGTTTGCATGGTATTTACCCCTGAACCCACGAACTTCTTTCCACCATTTTGCAGCATCCGTTTATGCTACGCACATGCACGCTGTAGCATAAACGACGGCTTCACCAAGCAAACTATATTGGGGGGGAGGGGATTTTTTTTTCCAGGACATAGAATTTTCTAATTTTCAAAAATACATTATAGCGCTTTTTGGGTGAAAAATTTAAAATTAGCTAAAAAAGAAATAAAATAAGAAAAGGAAAGCACACCAAGTTGGAGTAGGGGGGGGGGTAATTTATCTGTTTTTTTTTTTTACCTGGAACATCGAATTTTCAAATTTTCCGTAAGTAACGCACCGACATTTACCAATTAGAACACCATTTAACATTTTCCGAAGATTTTACTTTGTACATTGGGGGCGCGAGCGGGGGGGGGGGAGCGGATGTGATGTTGGCCCCCAACAAATAGAGTGGTCGGTGTTCTGTAGTAGCGTGTCTGGATATTTACCAAAAAAAAAATATTTAGGTTTGGCTATAAATTCCTAAACTCATTTCACCTTAAATAATTTAGGTGACTGAAATAGGAATCTAATTGAATCTTTAGCTTCCTGAATAGTATCCGATAATTCATTTTTCTTCGAGTTATATCGAATACATTAATACGGACTTTAGGGGCTTTTTTTCGTAATGTTACTGTAAAAATTATTTTTTATTGTTACAAATTACGATGCTTTAAAAAAAGCAAAAATAAATTCTTGCGTTTTTTATTTACTACTGAAAACCATAACTTTAGTAAAGGTATTTTTTGTTTAAACAGAATAAAACATTTTCACCAAGAGTTAAGTAAAAATAATTAGTTCATTATATTCTGCGATCATTATTTGAAAAATACTGCAATTTTCATTAAAATTCGTTAATTTCCTGATTTTTGGTGAATTTTTAAGTAAAGGGAGGAATCAAAATGTGTATACACTTTGAGCGTCGGCATTCATTTTTCGACCACGTGTGGTTAATTTAAATTAAAGTTCAATCACATGGTTACATTATCAATAAACCCATTGAAAATTTACCGATATTGTAAACACATTCTGTTTACATTAAGCCTGTGGTGTTTTTTTAGTGATGCAATGTTGTCAACTGAGATTTAAAAAAAACCCGCGAGATCAGGAGAAAGAAATGTCCAGAAAATCGCTAGCCAGTTTGGCAGAAAAGTAACTTATCTTGCCTTTGATAACATTTATTTGTTATATATTTGTTTTTTGACAACTTTTTCGAATCTATGTGTACAGTAATACAAACCCGTGTACAGTAATACAAACCCCTTCGGGGAGATTGGAATGCCCCCCCCCCCCACCTAAAATGTACTTGGAAAAATCGATTTTATAGTGAGATTTAAGAATGGTTAGTCGAAAAAAAGGTGAAAAACAAAACAAATAATCAATAAATAATTGTTACCAAAGGCAATAAATGTTACTATTTTTTACTTACATGAATGAGTTTATTTTATGTTTTAAAGTATTTTCAAGCAATCTAATGCGGGTGTCTGGGTGCCAAATACCTCCAGATTTTCTAGAATTTCCCGCTAGATTGTAAACGAAATCTCCAGATCTAGCAGGAAAACCGCTAAATTGTAACACTGGTCACGTGACAGGAAGCGGTAATAAATAATTGTCCCTAAATAAAAAAAATCGCCTCTCGGTAAAAAGAAATCCACCTATTTATCATAGAAAAATTAAGTATAATGTTATAATTAAAAAGGAATATATAAAAACACACATGGATATAATAAACATATTATACCAAAACGTGGAAGCCATCCGTCCAGTGGTTTTTTAGACAATTAACTCCGAACGAACCAACATTTACATTTTTATATATATAGATTTTACTTGGCGCTTGTCTGCCAAATCAGTTGTTTTATATCCAACCCAAGCACTCATCTATTCTTCAATTTGACCAAACCAACAAAGTCTGTTGTCCAGATTTAATCTTCCTCAGAGTTCACCAGACCCAAATCTCACTTAGAATTAACATTATACATTCATCATATCATTCTCATAATACTTCTCTCCATGCAAAACATATCCTCAACGAGCAGATTTCACTTAACCACATCACATTGTTCACACATGCCTGATAGATTAGGATTGTGTAAATTGAGAGCAATATGTTTTTGGTATGTTGAGTAGTTTGAGTGGAATATCTATTTTAAATGCGTATTGAATAGATAGTTTTATCCATCTTAGGATTAAAGGTGGTTTATTGGCTTCCGTGTATAAGCTTTGTGAAGTGCACAGATCCCTCAGCTTTGTCTTGTGCGTATATTTTGTATTGTTTAGAATTTACTTATGTAGACATTGCATATGGCATTGTATATAACACATCTACAGTCAAATCCATGTCTGATGTGTAACCTGCATATTCTAAGCATTACTTTGAGATCCCCACCCCAATTCATTTTGAATATGACTTTTAAAAAATTCTCATAGCTATATTTTTAGCAGTAAACAAGTACATTGCTTTTAAATGACCGGCCTTTTTCCTCTTTAGCAAAATGGCACAATTATTGAGAGAGTAAAGTAGTAAAAATTAATAAAAAATTAAGAGATTATACATTACACCAGAAGAGTAAATAGATAATATAAATAGATTTGTCATTCTCTAATTGTTAATAGAAGGATGGTAAAAAAAGGCAGATACAGATGTGCCAATTTCTGTGTCTGCTGAGTCAATCCTTTGGGGGGAGTAGGAAGATGATATAGCTTTGTCAGTCTCAAATTCCTAATAATGACTGTAACATACAATGAGAGAGAGAGAGAGAGAGAGAGAGAGAGAGAGAGAGAGAGAGAGAGAGAGAGAGAGCAAGAGCAGGTAGAGAAGAAAAAAAGAGAGGAAGAAGAGAGTGATAGAGTACAGGAAGGATAAAGTAAGTGATATATACTAGAAAAAACTGAAGAAACTAAGAATCAAAAACTCTAGAAATAAAGTGGAAATCCACAAAATAAGTAAAATATAAGTAAAATAAAAATATTCATTAAAGGAAATAATAAAAACAAATAAGTAATGAGATGTGTGCAAAGCAATATACAAATTAATCTCCACGCATACAATACATCAGAAAGCTATTGGTCTTTTACTGTGAATATGAATTCAGCGTTTTAATCTCACTATTAGCATAATAAATAGCCTAACACGTTTTTTTCAGACATGTGCAAGTTTATTTTGACTAAATTTATGCTTATTAGTGGGTGATATATATATATATAAGCTGAACGTTTGTGTGTGTGTGTCTGGTCACGAATAGGCTCCTATATGGTTGACTATTATAAAAAACTGATCACATATAATGATAGATGTATTGAGACACAGGAATGGGTATGTTTGATCTAGCTTAATGATGATTCATTAAAATTGTGGGGTCTGCATACGCGCCTGGTCCACAAAGTATGGAAAAAAAAAAAAAAACGTTTACAAGTGTTTTTGATATAGATGTACATAATAATACTTTGATAAGTATGTTTTAACTTAAATAGGGATGGTATAATAAAATTGTGGGGTCTGCGTTCGCGTATGGCCTCCATAGAATGGAAATAGGCACAAACTTTAATAAAGATTTTTCATATCTATCTGCGTAAGTATACTTTGATAATTATGTTTCAGTTTGAAGAAATATGGTATAATAAAATTATGGGGTGTTTGTTCGCGCCTGACCTCCATAGAATGGAAATATGTCACAAAGTTTAACAAGGTTTTTTAATATAGATCCACAGAATATTGTGATAAGTGTCTCAGTGTGAACAGATATGGTATAATAAATTATGGGGTTTATCTATTTTATTTTTACTTTCATCATATTTTGCTTTGGTTTTGATACCCCCAAATTCGAAGCTATCTCTTTACAACACTTCCTTTTCATAACCTATCATACTTTCATAAATCAGAGTCCATTTTCTGTAGGCTGTTTTTGAACCCAGTCAACGATGGGTACTTTTGCTAGTATATATATATATGTATATATCCTAGAAGTGTTCATAAAATGCCCACTTCATGAATCAGCTAACACAAAACATTAATTTTTTCAAATCTAATGAAATTATCCAAAATATAACCTGAAATTGCATTTGGTGGCAAGATGCCAATTTGGAAGTGTTGTGTCACTCCATAATTGCGATTACTTCCAGTTCCACTGATCTAGAATGGTAGTACCTGCTATGGTCTCCTATATGAATTAAATATATAAGTTGGAGATGATGAAGCGAGTATCATTAAGTTTACAATAATCAGCAGCATTAGGATTAGTAAAATAAAAAAATTTTTCATGGGGGATGAATAAAAAAAAATTATTTTTGAGTAATCCTTTTATTCTTCATTGAGAGTAAGAAAAAAAAAAGTTTCATAGAATAAAAATTCAACAGAAAACGTGCAGATATTGAATGAGAATCAGTTTTGCAGTTGCATTGGACATGATACAAAGGTGAAATGTGTATATACTCATGGGAGAATCATTTTTATGTGATCAGTGAATTGTGAATCCAAGATGGATTAGTTCTTTTTTGTGGTTTTCAATAATTATTTCATTTAAAAAATTAAAAACTTTTTAATAAACACCCAAACAGAAAAGATCATGTGATGATTAACTCTTAGATTAGAAAAATCAAATGATGGAAGGGAGAGAATCCCAATTTGTATTATCGTTTGTTGGAAAGTTATTTTTAAAGTTCGGAATTTTTGAGATGAGGATTGAGTGTTTATATCACTTGTTTTGATCAGACTATTGTTCTTATCTTGAGTTTTATTTGTACAACATTTCCGTCAATGTAGCCTTTGACCTTCATCAGGCATGTTGGTCACCATCTTCGAAAAGAAAGAAAAATTACTGGCTCCGTACATGGTTTTGTATTCTTGGAGTTGTTTTTGTTTTTTTCACCCTGGTGTGAAAAAAATTTAGTTAACAAAAAACACCTGGTACGAGTCAAACCCCCAACTGAAAGTCTCATGACAAAAAATATTTCATACAAATGTGGAAAACTATTATATAAAGCTATTATACACAGCTAGAAAAACACCATAAAGCCATGACATGAATGGGGGGGGGGGTCGTAAAGTCAGAATAAGCTGATCACATGGTAAGAAAAAAGGAACACACTTCTATTTATGGAATGAGGTCAAAATAATTGACATTGATGCAAGATGGAGAGTCAGGCGACTTAAAGAAGTGCCACATATGCTAAAAAAAGAAAAAATTACTAAGCAAACCAAACATAATGATCGGCAGTGTATGGGAAAATTAACAAAGGGAGGTCGTTCTAATAAAGTTTGACAGGGGATTATCTCCCTTTTACAGTTAAAATTCTAAGTTGTTTTATTTATAATTAGAGAATTATAAAGAAAAACAAAAATCGTACAACCCCTCCTTAAAATTTAACAGTAAAAGGGAAATAATTCCTTGCCAAACTTTATTAGAGTGACCTCCCTTTGTTAACCAAATTTTTTTCACACGTGAAACCATGACAAAAAAAAAATAAAATAAATAAAAACAACTCCAAGAATATGAAACCATCTATGGAGCTAGTAACTTTTATCATTTCTTTTCCAAGATGGCGACCAACATGCCTGACGAAGGTTGAAGGCTACATTGACCAAAATGTTGCACAAATAACACTTAAGACGAAACACTAGTCTAATCAAAACAAGTGATAATTGCTTTATTTGCATTTTTTGTTGTTGTAAGTTGCAAGCACATGGCGAAAACACACACAAAGGCAATCATTTGTTGTAATCAAGATTGATTCTGATGCATTTAACATTTGATACAATAGCAACAATTTCTCTTATAATGGCAATCGGTTCTGTGAATAACTGCTTGTCTATATGGTTAGTAGTAAATGATAATGTTTGCAGTCTAAAATTTTCAGTCTAATGTCAGTCTTTGTTTGATTTGTGTTTGAAAACAAACGACCGCATTAACTCTACATTATTGGCCGTTTGTCTTTAATTTCTGATAGACTATTTTATTTTTAAATTACTTGACTATTTGATTTATTATTGACCATTGAATGCGGTCATTCCAAAAGAACCCCATTAAAAAACTACCATTTAACAAATTCCTCTACGGATTTAAAATAAAACGCTTTCATAACATGCTTATGAACTTCATTATTTCTTTTATTCTAAACTCTTAGTTCCTCACATTATCTTCTTAAAAATTATTTTTACAAATATTTGTCCTTATTGTCCCTATAAAAAGAAACAAAAAAGCTATAAAAAAAAAAAAAAGTTAATATTTACACCAAGTTGATCGATTTTCATAGAAAAATATTTGCTAGTCTTTCTAATAAACAGTAACAAATCAGATGGGGGTTAAAGACCATTACTGTATGACACGTGTGGTGGAAAAACAAATGGTTTGATATAGAAATTGAAAGAGGGCAAATACAAAGATCAAAGTAATAAGTTTCTCTCTGCTTTTTCTATAGCTTATTAACTGTTGTAATAGATTTTACTGCAATTTTCTGAAGAAATTCCATAAAAACGACCCCCCCCCCCAAAAAAAAAAACAGAATTTACTAAAAGTAGAAAGAAAATTAAAGAAAATACAAAATAAAAAAAATAAAAAATTGATGCCCTTTAATAATAAAATGAGTGATATTTCTTC
This sequence comes from Euprymna scolopes, assembly GCF_053919585.1. NCBI lineage: Eukaryota > Metazoa > Mollusca > Cephalopoda > Sepiida > Sepiolidae > Euprymna > Euprymna scolopes. Next base: position 70,515,796 of record NC_136517.1, on the reverse strand, counting down.
TATCGACAGTTTAGAGGTTATAAGACATAAGAACTTGAAATTTGGTAGAGTTGATGATAACCTAATTATGCTGATTGTTGTAAGGTCAGATTTTATAATTTTTTAAAATTTATTATAAACCCCCCCCCTCCCAGTCAATCTTATGGTCTAATGATAATATATATTTTCATTGCGATTCTATTCATATTTTTCCATCTCTAATATTGAGCAATGTCCTCTTGTAAATAAAGCACTTATCAGTTTAATTGAATGATAAAAATAAAAAATGAGAAGTTTTAAACCTTTGATTTTAATGAGATTTATAGAGAGCAAAAAGATTTTTAAATATGGAAGCATTATTTTTAATATTTCTATTGTAAATTTATTTTTAATATTTCTATTGTAAATTTATTAGTAAGATTTCTATTGTAAATTTATTTTTAATATTTCTATTGTAAATTTATTAGTAAGATTTCTATTGTAAATTTATTTTTAATATTTCTATTGTAAATTTATTAGTAAGATTTCTATTGTAAATTTATTTTTAATATTTCTATTGTAAATTTATTAGTAAGATTTCTATTGTAAATTTATTTTTAATATTTCTATTGTAAATTTATTAGTAAGATTTCTATTGTAAATTTATTTTTAATATTTCTATTGTAAATTTATTAGTAAGATTTCTATTGTAAATTTATTTTTAATATTTCTATTGTAAATTTATTAGTAAGATTTCTATTGTAAATTTATTTTTAATATTTCTATTGTAAATTTATTAGTAAGATTTCTATTGTAAATTTATTTTTAATATTTCTATTGTAAATTTATTTTTAATATTTCTATTGTAAATTTATTAGTAAGATTTCAAAAACTAAACTATACATTTTATAGACTAATATATATTTTTGAACAAATTCGCTAATCAAGTTAAAAATAGTCGAGATGTAGAATATTCTAAGAAACAGCTGAATGAATAAAAAAAACAACTTTTTTTTTTAAGTGAATAATTAATAAACTATTTAAGAGAATTTAATCTGTATATTACTATTACAAATTGTTTGAGATTGTAGGTAATTGCGTGTGTGTGTGTGTCTGCGTGTCTGTAGAGATGCTGCATCTCTTCCAGATACAAATCTAAAAGGATGAAGTTGAAGTCTGTCCTTGTTGCATACCGGGAGCCACAAGGACAGACCTCAACTTCCTCTTAAAAGTGATACACTGTTTACATTGCATGATTTTGTCCTTAAACCCAATGTTACTTTGCCGAATCAAAAAAATTTCTAATCTTCCAATAAAAATTTATATACATGTTGCCTTAACTTCAGTCAGTGTTTCGAAGCAGAGAATAAGGAGGAAGAATAGAAAACTGAAAAATTTATAATTTGTTTCTCTAAATTAAACACGGAAATTACAAAAAAGTTAACTAATTTTACTCACCATTTGAAATTTACCTCTCATGAAATTTTTTGAATGACAGATTTTCTTAATAGTTTGAATAAAAAAGAGAACTTATGACTCTGCAATTTAATACTATAAATTTATCAGGAAACTTTAGCCGAGAGCCACTGTCTAAGTATTTCAAGCCCCAAAATATCACCAAGGACTTATGCCGTTAAAAATGTATCAGTCTCAATATTCAAATTGTAATAGGATTATTAATTAAAGATACAAGATGCCACAAACTATTAAAAGGAAAAAAGGAAAAGGAAAATAAAATAAAGATCATTTTCTGCAGATTGGTAAGCAAATACGTTGGTAAAAAAACATTTTTTCCGGAACTTACCGAGTGATTCATCACCTTTTGTTTCTGAAAGAAAAAAAAAATATATATATATATATATATATAAATAAAAATAAATAAATAAAATTACTTAAATATTTTTTTTAATAAATACAGTCAATTTAACATTCAATTAATAATTTATTGAATTTGTCTATGCGTGTCTGGCTTAGCTTTTTCAAGTCCAATTTTGACTAAATTTTCTAGAAGTAATCAAAGATTTTAAAACTGTTGCAATAAAAAGGTAACAATAGTACTAATAGCGAATAGGAACTAATTACAACAAGACGTTGATAAAGAAAAATAGAGGCGCTCAGAATCCATGGAGAAACTTGCTGTCACTTAAACCTTCAACAAATATCACCAATTAATACTAATATAAAAGACCATCCTTTCTTTTTGTTATACATTAATGTCGAGCTATGGTGGGGTCCACAAACATAATAATTATAAACAATAATAATTATAATAATACAAAGTTGATATCAGTTGATTTAGTTCAACTAAATCTTCCAAAAGTATCAGTGCCATCCTATGAAAAGGATTAAAATGTATTCCACCAGGTTCTCATATTTATGTAGTTAAGAATCAGTGATTTCATACCAAACTTTTAGAAATTAATAGAATCATATTGGATAAAAGTTATATTTGTCAAGATTTTATTTTCATTCCGAAATTAAAAAATAAACACTCTTCACTGCCAGAAAGAACTACAAGTATACTTGTTATTCATAATAAAAAATATAATTGATTTCCAACACTGAATTCTGAGTAAATTAATTACTGTTTAACTGTAAACCACAACTACATGAATTTTGTATTGACAAAATTATGAATAAACATTCAAAGAAAGTAAAAAAAAACAAACAAAAGACAAAGCAAAAAAAATATGGGAGACTTCAAAAGTTTTGTTGGTATTTAAAAAAAAAAAAAGCAAAAAAAAAATATGGGAGACTTCAAAAGTTTTGTTGGTATTTAAAAAAAAAAAAAGCCAAAAAACCAGCATAAGGTAACTACACTGTTTTCTTATTTTGTTTACCAATCGTCAATTCTTCTAATCATTTATTAATGGCATTAACGATGAACAAAAGCAAATAAAATTTGTTTTAAAAGAAAATCAAATCTTGTTGCACAATTTTCAATCAATCACAAAGAAAACATTTGCTAAAAATATTTAGAAAGATTTATTCCTGTAACATACCCTCTATATCCCAAATGTATTTTCACATTTTGCAAAATACATGTGGACATTACACAGTGGTGATGGGGAATGTTTTCAGTCATCTGAACATTTTTAATAAGCATCAAATCTCTAATTAAATGTTTAGAATTTTAAAAGAATCAGAATCGGTAATTGCATTGGAATTGGGAAAAATTTTGGAATCGTCCCATCACTATGAACTAAAAAGTGAGAATTATGTAGATGCGAGTTTATATATATTTTGCTGAATAATAAATATGTGTGTTTATACACACACACACACTGTATTCATGACAAGCAGAGAATAGTCATCTTATACATATAGTCCGGTTGTCAGAAATAATTAGATTTTTGCTATCATGACTTCCACCCTAAAACCTTTGCAAAGTTAAAAAAAAAAAAAAAAAAAAAAAAAGAAAAGTGTGTACGTGTGGGTTGGAGAGAAAGTGAGGAAGTCTTGTGAAGCAGCCTCTTGAGATTTCCACCCTGCCAGCTACCATCATTATACCCTCCCTCAGCAAACTATGTAAGTGAAACAAACCAAATGTGTTGAAACACAATAATTTAAATCCATTTAAATAATAAAAAAAGTCACAAACAAATGACTAAAATCTATAGAAATACATGCGAATCTGAGGGTGTATCTTTTTTTAAAATTATTGTTCATTTTTATGTTGGAAAAATATCCGAACATATACAGAAACAATGCTGACTATGACATTCGTTGGGACTATGGTGTTAATGATAACTACTATGCTGACAGCATATATGCCACTATAGCCCACCATCTAACAAAACGAAGGTGACATTCAAACTGACTAAACCAAAATGACTTCTATAAAGATTGCACAATGTTCTAATTGGGAAATAAAGTTAAGACATTATCTACACGAAAATAGAAAAAGTCATTATCTACACGAAAATAGAAAAAGTCATTATCTTGTAGGGGACTAGGATATATAAATACCCCAATGCCGTTGCAAAATAATAATGAAACGAATGGGAATTGAAGGAAACAAAGACACAATTAATGGATAAGATAAATGTCGTTTATTTGCTGTTGAAAGAAATGAACATTTTAGTTATAACATGTCCGCGCGTGGGAAGAGAAATAAATGTTGTAGGAAAATTGAGAATGGTAGTCCAGCGTGTAGACAAAGGAGAGGATATCAGAGTTGTCATCAGTTAGTAGTCAGCGACGCGAAGGTGTTCTTAGTGGCCAGTAGTAGGTGGAAAGAGAAAGGGTGAGAATGTATACATACAGCCTTTAGCTCGTGCTCCATACATAGTAAGAAGTGGGCGTGAGGTGCGCGTGCGCGCCGAAACGGCGCGCGGCTTGTTCGCCTAACCTCTCTAGTTGAGAGTTGGTTCCAAAGAGGAAGACACAGCTTATCGCCTTGTTTTTATACTCGTTTCCAGAGTGTATTTTGCGCATGTGTATTTCCTTAGAAAGCGGAAGTGACGTCGTCCATGTGCGTGATCGTATTCGCGTGTGTGAGTACATGTGTATACGTAAGTGTGTGTACATAAATACGTGAATGTGAGTGTATGTACGCGAACGTAAATAAGTGTACATGTGTGGACGTGGGCGCGTATGTTTGTGTGCGCGTATGTATATGACAGCTTGAAATATGAATGTGTGTTTTGTGTGAGACTTGAAAAAGGCTCGTACAATCTACACGATAATAGAAAAAGACATTATCTACACGATAATAGAAAAAGACATTATCTACACGATAATAGAAAAAGACATTATCTACACAGTAATAAGAAAAGACATTATCTACACGATAATAAGAAAAGACATTATCTACATGATAATAGAAAAAGACATTATCTACATGATAATAGAAAAAGACATTATCTACATGATAATAGAAAAAGACATTATCTACACGATAATAGAAAAAGACATTATCTACATGATAATAGAAAAAGACATTATCTACACGATAATAGAAAAAGACATTATCTACACGATAATAGAAAAAGACATTATCTACACGATAATAGAAAAAGACATTATCTACACGATAATAGAAAAAGACATTATCTACACGATAATAGAAAAAGACATTATCTACACGATAATAGAAAAAGACATTATCTACACGATAATAGAAAAAGACATTATCTACACGATAATAGAAAAAGACATTATCTACACGATAATAAGAAAAGACATTATCTACATGATAATAGAAAAAGACATTATCTACATAATAGAAAAAGACATTATCTACACGATAATAGAAAAAGACATTATCTACACGATAATAGAAAAAGACATTATCTACACGATAATAGAAAAAGACATTATCTACACGATAATAGAAAAAGACATTATCTACACGATAATAGAAAAAGACATTATCTACATGATAATAGAAAAAGACATTATCTACACGATAATAGAAAAAGACATTATCTACATGATAATAGAAAAAGACATTATCTACACGATAATAGAAAAAGACATTATCTACATGATAATAGAAAAAGACATTATCTACATGATAATAGAAAAAGACATTATCTACATGATAATAGAAAAAGACATTATCTACATAATAATAGAAAAAGACATTATCTACATGATAATAGAAAAAGACATTATCTACATGATAATAGAAAAAGACATTATCTACATGATAATAGAAAAAGACATTATCTACACGATAATAGAAAAAGACATTATCTACATGATAATAGAAAAAGACATTATCTACATGATAATAGAAAAAGACATTATCTACATGATAATAGAAAAAGACATTATCTACACGATAATAGAAAAAGACATTATCTACATGATAATAGAAAAAGACATTATCTACATGATAATAGAAAAAGACATTATCTACACGATAATAGAAAAAGACATTATCTACATGATAATAGAAAAAGACATTATCTACATGATAATAGAAAAAGACATTATCTACATGATAATAGAAAAAGACATTATCTACATGATAATAGAAAAAGACATTATCTACACGATAATAAGAAAAGACATTATCTACATGATAATAGAAGAAGACATTATCTACATGATAATAGAAAAAGACATTATCTACACGATAATAGAAAAAGACATTATCTACATGATAATAGAAAAAGACATTATCTACACGATAATAGAAAAAGACATTATCTACATCATAATAGAAAAAAGACATTATCTACACGATATTATCTACATAATAAAAAAGACATTATCTACATGATAATAGAAAAAGACATTATCTACATGATAATAGAAAAAGACATTATCTACACGATAATAGAAAAAGACATTATCTACACGATAATAGAAAAAGACATTATCTACACGATAATAGAAAAAGACATTATCTACATGATAATAGAAAAAGACATTATCTACATGATAATAGAAAAAGACATTTTCTACATGATAATAGAAAAAGACATTATCTACATGATAATAGAAAAAGACATTATCTACATGATAATAGAAAAAGACATTATCTACATGATAATAGAAAAAGACATTATCTACATGATAATAAAAAAGACATTATCTACATGATAATAGAAAAAGACATTATCTACACGATAATAGAAAAAGACATTATCTACACGATAATAGAAAAAGACATTATCTACACGATAATAGAAAAAGACATTATCTACACGATAATAGAAAAAGACATTATCTACACGATAATAGAAAAAGACATTATCTACACGATAATAGAAAAAGACATTATCTACACGATAATAGAAAAAGACATTATCTACATGATAATAGAAAAAGACATTATCTACATGATAATAGAAAAAGACATTATCTACATGATAATAGAAAAAGACATTATCTACACGATAATAGAAAAAGACATTATCTACACGATAATAGAAAAAGACATTATCTACATGATAATAGAAAGACATTATCTACATGATAATAGAAAAAGACATTATCTACACGATAATAGAAAAAGACATTATCTACACGATAATAGAAAAAGACATTATCTACATGATAATAGAAAAAGACATTATCTACACGATAATAGAAAAAGACATTATCTACACGATAATAGAAAAAGACATTATCTACACGATAATAGAAAAAGACATTATCTACACGATAGTAGAAAAAGACATTATCTACACGATAATAGAAAAAAGACATTATCTACACGATAATAGAAAAAGACATTATCTACACGATAATAGAAAAAGACATTATCTACATCATAATAGAAAAAGACATTATCTACATCATAATAGAAAAAGACATTATCTGCATGATAATAGAAAAAGACATTATCTACATCATAATAGAAAAAGACATTATCTACATGATAATAGAAAAAGACATTATCTGCATGATAATAGAAAAAGACATTATCTACATCATAATAGAAAAAGACATTATCTGCATAATAGAAAAAGACATTATCTACACGATAATAGAAAAAGACATTATCTACATGATAATAGAAAAAGACATTATCTACATGATAATAGAAAAAGACATTATCTACATGATAATAGAAAAAGACATTATCTACACGATAATAAGAAAAGACATTATCTACATGATAATAGAAGACATTATCTACACGATAATAGAAAAAGACATTATCTACATGATAATAGAAAAAGACATTATCTACACGATAATAGAAAAAGACATTATCTACATCATAATAGAAAAAAGACATTATCTACACGATATTATCTACATAATAAAAAAGACATTATCTACATGATAATAGAAAAAGACATTATCTACATGATAATAGAAAAAGACATTATCTACACGATAATAGAAAAAGACATTATCTACACGATAATAGAAAAAGACATTATCTACACGATAATAGAAAAAGACATTATCTACATGATAATAGAAAAAGACATTTTCTACATGATAATAGAAAAAGACATTATCTACATGATAATAGAAAAAGACATTATCTACATGATAATAGAAAAAGACATTATCTACATGATAATAGAAAAAGACATTATCTACATGATAATAAAAAAGACATTATCTACATGATAATAGAAAAAGACATTATCTACACGATAATAGAAAAAGACATTATCTACACGATAATAGAAAAAGACATTATCTACATGATAATAGAAAAAGACATTATCTACATGATAATAGAAAAAGACATTATCTACACGATAATAGAAAAAGACATTATCTACATGATAATAGAAAAAGACATTATCTACATGATAATAGAAAAAGACATTATCTACATGATAATAGAAAAAGACATTATCTACACGATAATAGAAAAAGACATTATCTACATGATAATAGAAAAAGACATTATCTACATGATAATAGAAAAAGACATTATCTACACGATAATAGAAAAAGACATTATCTACACGATAATAGAAAAAGACATTATCTACACGATAATAGAAAGACATTATCTACATGATAATAGAAAAAGACATTATCTACACGATAATAGAAAAAGACATTATCTACACGATAATAGAAAAAGACATTATCTACACGATAATAGAAAAAGACATTATCTACATGATAATAGAAAAAGACATTATCTACATGATAATAGAAAAAGACATTATCTACACGATAATAGAAAAAGACATTATCTACATGATAATAGAAAAAGACATTATCTACATGATAATAGAAAAAGACATTATCTACACGATAATAGAAAAAGACATTATCTACACGATAATAGAAAAAGACATTATCTACACGATAATAGAAAAAGACATTATCTACACGATAATAGAAAAAGACATTATCTACACGATAATAGAAAAAGACATTATCTACACGATAATAGAAAAAGACATTATCTACACGATAATAGAAAAAGACATTATCTACATGATAATAAGAAAAGACATTATCTACATGATAATAGAAAAAGACATTATCTACACGATAATAGAAAAAGACATTATCTACATGATAATAGAAAAAGACATTATCTACATGATAATAGAAAAAGACATTATCTACATGATAATAGAAAAAGACATTATCTACACGAAAATAAGAAAAGACATTATCTACATGATAATAGAAAAAGACATTATCTACATGATAATAGAAAAAGACATTATCTACATGATAATAGAAAAAGACATTATCTACATGATAATAGAAAAAGACATTATCTACATGATAATAGAAAAAGACATTATCTACATGATAATAGAAAAAGACATTATCTACATGATAATAGAAAAAGACATTATCTACATGATAATAGAAAAAGACATTATCTACACGATAAGAAAAGACATTATCTACATGATAATAGAAAAAGACATTATCTACATGATAATAGAAAAAGACATTATCTACATGATAATAGAAAAAGACATTATTTACATGATAATAGAAAAAGACATTATCTACATGATAATAGAAAAAGACATTATCTACATGATAATAGAAAAAGACATTATCTACACGATAATAAGAAAAGACATTATCTACATGATAATAGAAAAAGACATTATCTACATGATAATAGAAAAAGACATTATCTACATGATAATAGAAAAAGACATTATCTACACGATAATAAGAAAAGACATTATCTACATGATAATAGAAAAAGACATTATCTACATGATAATAGAAAAAGACATTATCTACATGATAATAGAAAAAGACATTATCTACACGATAATAAGAAAAGACATTATCTACATGATAATAGAAAAAGACATTATCTACATGATAATAGAAAAAGACATTATCTACATGATAATAGAAAAAGACATTATCTACATGATAATAGAAAAAGACATTATCTACACGATAATAGAAAAAGACATTATCTACATGATAATAGAAAAAGACATTATCTACATGATAATAGAAAAAGACATTATCTACATGATAATAGAAAAAGACATTATCTACATGATAATAGAAAAAGACATTATCTACATGATAATAGAAAAAGACATTATCTACATGATAATAGAAAAAGACATTATCTACATGATAATAGAAAAAGACATAATCTACATGATAATAAGAAAAGACATTATCTACACGATAATAAGAAAAGACATTATCTACACGATAATAGAAAAAGACATTATCTACATTATAATAGAAAAAGACATTATCTACATGATAATAGAAAAAGACATTATCTACATGATAATAGAAAAAGACATTATCTACATGATAATAGAAAAAGACATTATCTACATGATAATAGAAAAAGACATTATCTACATGATAATAAGAAAAGACATTATCTACAGCATAATAAGAAAAGACATTATCTACACGATAATAGAAAAAGACATTATCTACATGATAATAGAAAAAGATATTATCTACATGATAATAGAAAAAGATATTATCTACATGATAATAGAAAAAGATATTATCTACATGATAATAGAAAAAGACATTATCTACATGATAATAGAAAAAGACATTATCTACATGATAATAGAAAAAGACATTATCTACACGATAATAAGAAAAGACATTATCTACACGATAACAGAAAAAGACATTATCTACATGATAATAGAAAAAGATATTATCTACACGATAATAGAAAAAGACATTATCTACATGATAATAGAAAAAGACATTATCTACACGATAATAGAAAAAGACATTATCTACATGATAATAGAAAAAGACATTATCTACATGATAATAGAAAAAGACATTATCTACACGATAATAGAAAAAGACATTATCTACACGATAATAGAAAAAGACATTATCTACATGATAATAGAAAAAGACATTATCTACACGATAATAGAAAAAGACATTATCTACACGATAATAGAAAAAGACATTATCTACATGATAATAGAAAAAGACATTATCTACACGATAATAGAAAAAGACATTATCTACACGATAATAGAAAAAGACATTATCTACACGATAATAGAAAAAGACATTATCTACATGATAGTAGAAAAAGACATTATCTACACGATAATAGAAAAAAGACATTATCTACACGATAATAGAAAAAGACATTATCTACACGATAATAGAAAAAGACATTATCTACATCATAATAGAAAAAGACATTATCTACATCATAATAGAAAAAGACATTATCTGCATGATAATAGAAAAAGACATTATCTACATCATAATAGAAAAAGACATTATCTACATGATAATAGAAAAAGACATTATCTGCATGATAATAGAAAAAGACATTATCTACATCATAATAGAAAAAGACATTATCTGCATAATAGAAAAAGACATTATCTACACGATAATAGAAAAAGACATTATCTACATGATAATAGAAAAAGACATTATCTACATGATAATAGAAAAAGACATTATCTACACGATAATAGAAAAAGACATTATCTACATCATAATAGAAAAAGACATTATCTACATGATAATAGAAAAAGACATTATCTACACGATAATAAGAAAAGACATTATCTACATGATAATAGAAAAAGACATTATCTACATGATAATAGAAAAAGACATTATCTACACGATAATAGAAAAAGACATTATCTACACGATAATAGAAAAAGACATTATCTACACGATAATAGAAAAAGACATTATCTACATGATAATAGAAAAAGTCACTTGATGTTCGTACATATGTTATCATCTTTCACAAACATTAAAAAAAATTGAGAATAAGCTGATTAGGAAAAATGATGATTGGTGATTCATCCGATATAGCAATGGTAAAAAAAACTTCTGATTTTACCCATATTAAAATGAATCAATATCAAATTATATCACTTTAACTACAACGATAGAATTTTAAATACATTTCGAAAAGTAATAAATATTTTTTCATGGTAATAAGATAGAGAATATGTTAAAAAATACATTGCTACAATTTTAAATCAATATGGCCAAGATCAAAGTGTAGTATCTGTTCTTCAGATACGTCACTTCCATTTCTCGTTCTCTTTCAGTGGAGGAGAAATCCTTCACGACTGAGGCAATTTTTATTTTTGTACCTTTTCTCCACGTTAAAAAACGACCCTGGTGTCTAACTCTGTCCCGTGGGGAGGCATTGTAAATAGGTACAATTTTAAATAAAAAAATATTCGTTTTATTGCTTTAAGGAATAGTTAGCTGACAATGACAAGTATTTTTACAGAAGAGAAAGACATTTTTTTCTTACTAGTATTGACTGACAGATATATTTAAAAGGAATACTATTATTATTAACAGTAAATTTTACAAATTGTTACATGAAAAGACCAAGAAAAGAAATGTGTATTTTTATATACATTTATATCTACACATCTATTATAAATCATTTTGTATTAGTTAATAGAAAAAAAAATTATATAATGGATAGATAAAGATCAATCAATGATGTGTTTACTGAGGTGAGGTTAAATGAGAGATATATATATACTCCTATAAATTTTTTTTTTTTTGTGTGTACTAGCAGTTCAGCCCAGCTTTGCTCGGTCGGGCCCTATGTTATGTTCATAACTTTATGTGGATATATATATATATATATATATTAAAAAGTTTGACTCATATCCAGGTAACCTACATCTAAAATTTCAAGTGTTTAGATCCAAAATTGGAAGAGGAGTTTGGTAAAGTCTGCAAAGATCAACTCTTTCAACTTTGACCTCTTGGCACCAAAATTTTCGCCCCAAAACTAGTTAAAAATTTTGCTGCATGTCTGAATACCCTTTATGTAAAATTTCAACTGTTTAGACCCAAAATTAGCTGAATAGTTTGCTAGAGACCGCAAAAGTCAAATCTTTTGAACTTTGACCCCTTGGTAGCCAAATTTTCAGTCAAAAACCGATTAAAAAGCTTGCCCTATGTCTGAATACACTTTATGTAAAATTTCAAATGTTTAGACCAAAAATTGGCTGAGTAATTTGGTAGAGACCGTAGGTCAAATTTTAAAAAACTTTGACCCCAATTTTGGCCCCTTAACATTTGTTTTGGGCTCAAATAAAATTAAAAAGTTTGATCCATGTCTAAAGAACCTACATCTAAAATTTAAAGTGTTTAGATTGGCGGAGGAGTTTGGTAGAATTTTCAAAGGTAAAATCGTTGAACTTTGACCCCTTGACAGCCAAATTTCTGACCGAAAACCAATTAAAGAAGGTTTTCCCAAATCTCAATACCCCTTATGTCAAATCTCGAGTCTGTAGACTGAAAATCGACAGTGTTATTTGGTAGGGAAATGTACTCACATAGACAATTTCACTTTTATAGATATACTACCATTTCAGCCCGGCGTTACCCAGGTGTTTGGAGGTGTATGTTGAGCAAAAAAAAAAAAAGTGGTAGTAAGAAGGCAGGCTCGAACAAGTACCGCGAAGGGGGCAAAGAACAGGAAGAAAACGTGGCGTCTTTGCTGTTACGACCACCGCCAAACAGGAAGTGACGTAGGTTTAAATTAAGGCTAGACAATCGAAAAAAGGGGAAGATTATCGAAAATATCGGCGAAAAAAGCGACCCCTCGCTGTAGAAAAGTGCCCAGTTGAGTATAAAGAAATTAACGCCAATTTTTCGGTATTTGTCGTCTGAAGAGTCGAGCTTCAAAACGATACTGATCTTGTGAAAATCCGTCGCCTCTGTTGAAAGTTTTAGGCAGACATGCAAACATACATACATTTATATATTGATAGCTCAAATTTTCGACCCAAACCGATTAAAAAGCTTGCCCTATCTCTGAATACCCTTTATGTAAAATTTCAAATGTTTAGACCAGAAATTGTCTGAGTAATTTGGTAGAGACTGCAGAGGTCAAATGTTTTTTTAACTTTGACCCCTATTATTACCCCTTACATCTATTCTTTTGGGCTCAAATCAAGTTATTAAGTTAGATCCATGTCCAAGAAACCTATATCTACAATTTCAATTGTTTATACCCAAAATTGGTAGAGGAGTTTGGTAGAGTTCTCAAAGGACAAATTGTTGAACTTTGACCTCTTAATCGCCAAATTTCTGGTTGAAAACGGATCACAAAGATTCTTCCAAATCTCAATACCCTGTATATCAAATTTTGAGTCTGTAGACTAAAAATTGACAGAGTTATTGTGTAGGGAAATGTACACAGACACTTTCACAAATAGATAGATTGATATTCATATTAAAAACCCTTTTTTCTATTTATTTAGTTACTAGCATTTCGCCCTGGCGTTGCCCGGGTGTTTTGAGGTGTATGCTGAGCAAAAAAACAAAATAAAAAAACAGTCAATTTGTAAAATTTTGACCCCTATTATAGCCCCTTAACATTTGTTTTGGGCTCAAATCAAGTTATTAAGTTAGATCCATGTCCAAGGAACCTATATCTAAGATTCACAGTGTTGAGACCCAAATTTGTCGGAGGAGTTTGGTAGAGATTTCAAAGGCCAATTCGTTGAACTTTGACCCCTTAATCGCCAAATTTCTGGCCGAAACCTGATCACATAGATTTTCCCAAATCTCAGTACCCTGTATATCAAATTTCGAGTCTGTAGACTAAAAATTGACAGAGTTATTGCGTAGGGAAATGTACACAGGCACACAGACAGACATGTTCAGTTTTATAGATATATAGATTTATTTGCTTCCCCACTGAGCAAATTAGGCACAAGGCCGTTTTTTAATGTGAAGAGGGGGGTAGGGAAAAGGGGATCAGCCCCTGATGAGTGGGAAATGGGAGTTGGATAGTGACAATTGGTATGAAGGGTTTCCCCTACATTGACCAAGGTTGCCCCCACATATTACTTTGATTGCAGTACATTTTGATAACAGAAAAAAGATCTTGTTTATATATTTTATTGCTTTTAAAAATTTTGATAACAGAAAAAAGATCTTGGCCCGAAGACGAAGAAGAAAAAAGGCGAATCTTTTTTCTGTTTATTTAAAAAGAAAATACAACTTTGTTATGTGTCGTGGAATTGCATTCATCTACAAAAGATCTAGCTAATTTGCATATTTTATTAAACAATCATTTTAATTAATTTCCTATTAGTTTTTTCAATGTTCTTATGGGATGATCATCTTTAGTTAACTATTACGTGTAATTATACTTATGCAGATATTCTACATGATTTATACTTGTGTAATATCTGTACAAAAAGGTTATAATAAACACAAAACTCTTTCTATATATATTTATGTATGTGTATATATTTTTGTTTAAAAAATTTTGCTTATCAAACTTTTTTTTTATTTTTATTTTTTTTTATTACATTTTAACCCCAAACAAGGCACATTGCCACTTTGGTGTAGGGGGCTACTATGTTGGAATTTGGGAAGCAAGATGTCGGTTCACGTTACACTTGAACTTCTGCATGTCAGTACAGTTGGGGAAGCAGGGACCTGGAATGGAATTCCAGAGTCTAGTGGTTCTGGGGAAGAAACTACTGGAGTAGAAAGATCTTTTACATCTAGGGATCTCTACTGCGTGGGGGGGGGGGATTTAGCTGCCTGTCGGGTTTGTTGAGGGTGTCTACATCGTGGGGGCACAAGTGTCTGCAGTTCGTCAGAGCATTCACCATTAAAATACTTGTAGAACACGCAAAGGGATGCAACGTTTCGTCGATGGGCAAAGGCTGAAGCTTAGATGACAGTTCAGGGCCTATCAGATTGGCGACTCTCTTTTGAACTTTGTCTAGGAGCGAGAGACTAGCAGCAGATGCACCAGCCCAAATGTGACAGCAATACTCCATACATGGGCGAATGGTGGTCTTATAGAGGTACAGGATACTTTCAGGTGTCAGTAGTTTTCTAGCACGGTACAGAGAGCCTACCTTCTTCGTAGCGGCCCTGGCAATGTTTTCAATGTAATTGTTCCAACTCATGTTTCCTGTGAACGTTAGGCCAAGCAGTTTGAAAGATGTACTCTCAGATAGGGAGTCACTGGCCATTGCTATTGGTGACAGAAGATTTCTTGTAATTATTGAAGGAAACCAGTTTAGTCTTGGCAGCATTGAATGTGACCATCCATTTTTGTCCCCATTCCACTACAGATTGGAGGTCATCCTCTAGTGTTTTTGCCATTTCTTTAGTTATGTGTTCATTTGTTTTCCTGTCATGCCTGTTATAGTGTGTGGTGTCATCAGCATATATACCCATCTACAAAGGTAATTTTGTCGGGGAGGTTATTAATAAATATTAGGAACAATAGAGGTCCAAGGATAGACCCTTGAGGCACTCCTGCATTTATATCATATTATTTAGGTGTACGAAGAAGGATTTAATTATGTTAAGTATTCTACCAGTGATACCGTATGATTTAATTTTCCTGAGGAGACCCTCATGCCATACTCTGTCAAAAGCCTTAGATACATCTAGAGCTACTGCTCTGCCCTCCACCGCTTTGTCCAGTGAATGGTATATGTTCAGAGATTACAGTGACGATGTTTGCTGTGAAACGGGCTCGTCTAAATCTATATTGTTTGTCAGTCAGAAGTTTAGCATCTGTAAGGTGACGGACTAGAGCATGGTTAATTAAGGTCTCAAATATTTTGGCAAAAAGTGGGAGGAGGCTAATGGGGCGATAATTTGATGGGTCAGTTCTTTCGCCAGAATTCTTGAATACTGGTACCACAGAAGCAGTTTTCCAACAACAACTATCAGTTTTTGGTCGACAGACATGAAACTTAATATATAGGGTATTTGAATTCGATATAATATATAGGGTATTCAAACTCATGCAAAACTTTATATTTGGGTTTTAGCCGGGGAAAATCGGTGCAAATGTGTGAAAATTTAAATAAACAGAATTTGCTAAGTGAAGGTCAAACGACAGCATTAGGAATATGCATGCATAACGTAATAGCTATTGGTTCATGTTTTAATTTTTAGCCTTACAGCAAACAGGTTTTCATAGCTCAGGCATTAACGTCAAAAGAAAAAGTAAATCGTAAGCAGTGGGGCACGAGTCATTTTATAGAAACTTAAATCAATACTGTATATTGGATCCAATATAATTTATATATATAAATATATTTAAGCGTATTTTACGATCGAGCAATGCAGGGCAGTCTGCTAGTGTGTGTGTGTGTACATATTCGAGAAAATTTCTAATTTCAGTAAATCGTTTGACAAAAATAATTTTTAATGAGGTAAATAACCAGGAATCTATTTGGAATGTTATTGCGAATAAAAGAGAGTAGTTAAATAGCGAAACACAGAAACATTAAGTATATTGGAAGTAGTTCATTATGAGAAGAATACCTATCCCATGATGCATAAAATTAATTCTAAGACAGCCCCCCCTCCACGAAGATTAAAATTAAGACACAAAACTAAAAATCCATGACATGATTATGATTTAAAATGTCTAAAAGCTTAAGGGGTCTTAAGAAATTTAAATTAATTGAATCTTGCTTAATTGATGTCTAATGACTACGGACTAAATTCAATCCAAATCCGATATATTTGAATTTTCAAATTATAAGCCCCCTCCACACACATACAAAAAACTTTAAAATATGCCAAAGAAACTTAAATTTGGAGAATATTCATGACGTTCTAATACTTATTATTTTTTAATTTTTACCTAAATCAGAAGTATCTGAATTTTTACAACAGGCTTACATAAAACTAAATACAGCCCACATTATGGCTAGTTATGTGTAGTAACTGTGTTCCCAAATCTATAAAGATAGTTTAATTAGTTTAGAAGTGAATCTTGTACATATAAATATATGCACTTGTGCATCCACTGCATCATCGTCGTCTGGCTCGTTTTGCTGTCCAAAGCAGTTCAATTTAGTGCAGCAACAAAGAAATACTTTCTTTAACCAAAAAAAACACAACTCCAGATTAAAAACAAATAGCAGATGTTTACGTTTTTGCAGATTACAAGTGGCGCCCGTTTATTATTTTATTTTTTTCAAATCAAATAGAAAACTTGCAAAATGGAGTTTTGCTTGGCCAAACACAAGTCCCATTAATACAATCCTTGATCCAAGAGTCCCAAGAGCTCACCCTATCCAGAGAGGTAAATCAGGTCAATTGACCAACAGCCCCAGAAAAACAATGGACTGCCTCAAATATCTATGTTCTACTCAGTGGGTCACCTCTAGCAACCGCCCCTGTACATCTGGAATCTTTTCACCTGATTGATTCCAACTTTTGTTAGTAGTCACCATTCAACCAGGACTGCCAGCAACTATTGTAAGAAAGTAATAAAGAACGCAAGAGAGTTGTATGCTCAATCCGTTAAGTCCAAAGTAGCTGAGCAGCGGCTTGGTTCCCACCAGTTTTGGCAAATAGCAAACAGAATCATGAACAGAAGCGTGTGCTCTATCCCAACTATCATCAATGGACCTGAGGTAATCTTGTCAGCATCAGACAAAGCGAAACTCTTTGCCAAGAACTTTGCAGCTAATTCTACCCTTTGCGACCAAGGCCACCAACCTCCAATATTTTCTCCTATATCAGAAAACACGCTATGTGATATACGTATATCTGTACGTGATGTTGCCAAGCTAATCAAAAACCTTGATTCCAGTAAAGCAACTGGCCCTGACGGTATTCCAATTATAGTACTAAAAAAACTTCAACCTGAACTAGCGCCCATACTTACAAAACTGTTTAAACGTTGTCTTAAGGAGAATAGTTTCCCATCACCCTGGAAAATTTCATCAGTATGCCCTGTATTTAAGAATTCAGGTGATCGCTCATCCCCCTCTCAGTACAGGCCAATAAGTCTTCTGTGCGTCATGAGTAAGTTGCTGGAATCTGTGTTAAATACAGAAGTAATCAACCATCTCAACAAAAATAACCTTCTTAGTGACACTCAATATGGTTTCCGTTCTGCTACATCTACAGCAGATGTGCTTACAGTTATATCTCATAGGATTAGCAAATCTCTCGACGGAGGCTACCTTTCTAGGGCAATTGCTCTTGACATAGCTAAGGCTTTTGATAGGGTATGGCATAAAGGTTTACTTCATAAGATCTCTAGCTATGGTATAGCTGGAAATATCTTCTCAATTATTAAATCATTTCTTTCTGATAGGTTCATAAGAGTAGTAGTTGAGGGGCAAAAATCAGAAGCTCACAGTATTAATGCTGGTGTCCCTCAGGGGTCCATCCTGGGCCCAACTCTTTTCCTGATCTACATTAATGATCTTCCAAATCACATCCTTACATCATTTGTAGACATTTATGCTGACGACACTACCATTTATGGTACCACATCTAAGACAGTAAACGACCAAGTTCTCTCCGATTCTCTCTCCTCTGATCTTGAGCACGTAGTACAATGGGGAAAGGAGTAGCTGGTTACTTTTAATGCATCTAAAACCAAGCTTCTC